>NW_020448641.1:2526682-2544182 GCF_003343035.1 Apteryx rowi
AGTTTCGGGTTATAATAAAAAAACTTTAAAAAGTTGCAAGCGAAAATGAAAAGATAGGGCAAAACTACATAAACACAACGCCCAGCTCCGAGAATTAACATGGAACTAATTGCTGAAATGCAAAATAGCCGGGGAACAGACAACGTTTGCAGAATACCGAGGCCAGTGAAAACAACTTCAGAGTTTAGAAAAAGCTTATGAGCTTAAATCACAAAAAAGAAATAATATTGGGTTTCATCTGAGGCAAAGGGACGATGTTGGGGGCTGAGGTCATGATCGTATCCATGGCTGAGGTCACATATACATTTAATATGCACATTAAATATTAATGCGTATACTGGCTCATATACATTGATTAAATTCATTCTCTAAATTAACTTTAATTACAGAACGAGATCTTTTGAAAGGAGGGGGAGCGCCTTGGGCCCATCTGCACCCTGCCTTTTTCGGGGGGTGGCAGAGGCAGTGCATTAACGGCGCATCCCGCAGCTCTGCGGCGCTCGCGGCCCGTCTCGCCCCCTCCTCGCTCGGCGAGCGCGGCCGGTAGGCTTCGGCGGGCTCTGCAGTCCCAGGGTTTTCCTGTTTTCCTGGTGGGAGAGGACCCGGCTGCCCTTCGGGTCCTCTCGCAGCTAGGCACACCTCTTTCTGACAGCACTTAATAGTCAAAAGAGTCAAAAATGCCCAGAGCCTCAGAACTGCTTTTTCCACCCCAAAGGACACGCTACTTCTGCTCTACGGGTTTACTACAATTTTGTTCCTCTCTGYAGCACGCAAGAAGGACCTTAAGGAACTTCTTTTGCCAACGGAGCTGTTGGAAACGATAGATTTAGGATGTGCTGAGGTTTGCTTCGTGGCTCAATAATTCAAAGAAGTGTTCAAATGAGCTCCACGTTGACAGCGTTATTGGTGCCCCTCCTAATCTTATAAAACACACTAAACTGTAGAACAGTATTTTGATTAAATTCTTCAACTTTCCATGATCCTACACACTGTTTTATGCATGACCTTGAATGCACATAACCAGAAATTTTCAATTCACAGAGACCTTCTCTTTGCAAAATATGGTAAGTGCATCAGGAGCGGATGTCTAAGCAACAGCATCCAAAATTTAATCAAAGATTGCCTTGGACAACCGCGGAAAGTCAGATTCTCCCTCAGCGATATAACTTGCCAGAATACTCATTGCAGAGGTTGCCAAATAGGTGACTGAGTACAGAGGCTGAAATTACTTCTTTGGGCTTTCCTTTGTTCCACAGCGGTGCTAAAGTTTTCGATATTACTGTTTATTACAGATGTCTTTTTAGCCCACGGTAGCTGGGGTCAGGCGCTGCGGTGCCCAGTGCYGGGACCTCCACCAGCGCCGAGGAGAAAACAGCCGCTCCGCGTCCCCGAAAGAAGGACGCCACGGGCAGGGCCCACAGCCCTCCGCGTCGTGGGAACGGGGTCGGAGCAGAGGAAACACCGAGAAGCACAAAGGCAGAAACGCCCGTGGGGTCTYCTCCGGGGCTTCCTCAAAAAAAAATGCAAAATTGCCAGCGGGGCCAGCCCGGGATGGGGAGCAGCGCCCGGCTGCATCCCCACGCCACGGCCACCGAGGCAGCCCCGGCGCTGGCAGGAGCTTCGCTGAAGAGCTGGAGCTTTGGGCAGATGCAAACAGGATCTCGGCAGGATCTCGGCTGGGRCCGGGGCCATTAGCGCCTGCGGTTCCTTGGATTTCACACGTGCCCCTGCCTGGCTTGATGACTGCTAACATCTCCTCCTGGGAAGGCAGCCTGGAGGATTGCAGCCAGCGCCGGCATAAAATCAGCTAAGCAAGTTTTTCCATGTCTAGGATGATATTGCCCCCAAACACTAAAAGCAGCCTGGAAGGTGTTAGCTAATACATGGGAATTTTGATTTCTTTATGAGCTATTCAGCACATAAAATCTGTCGTGCTCTGCAAGGAGCTGTGCTGATCGCCTGGCATACAAAATACCCCGCAAGTTTGGGAGGCAAATATCTTTTTGCCCCATAAGCTAAAACGCAACAGTTTGCATTGTAAGACTTGGAACACCTTCAAGATTTATTTCCGTCGGCTCTCGGTTCCCTGCTCCACGCRCACGTTTAGAGGCGCTCGCTCTGCGACAACAGCGCTCGGCGGGAGCTGCGTGCGTTTGGATGGTTCATACGGTGCCACTAATGCGCACGCAGCGACAGAGCTGCCAAAGCAGAGCAGCGTGAGGAAGAGCGCAGAGTCAGAGCACGCAAACGTTCCAGCAAGCCGGCGACATCGGGAGCAAAAAACCCGGAGGGGGCRAGGACGGGGACTACGAAACGGCAATCTCTATGTTTTCCCTGCATATCTATTCAGGAAGCACTGTATGCTTCACGTATAAAACACTTCTTTATTAGTATTCTACCCTAAACAGGCACTGAAGCAACTTGATGCTAAGAAAGGATGGACTTAACAGAGCATTCCTTTTTTTTCTTTTTTTTTCCCCCCCTCCTCAGCACCTAGGCTGTTTCAAATTAAAGAGAATCCGGCTTCAGGAGGCAGTGCTATTTTAATCATTCCAATGTGTCCAGTATGGGAGATGAACTCAAAAGGTGAATATTAAAAGTAGTTGTGGAATTCAGTCATTTCACGAATGAACACATAATAGCCAAAGGCAAAACCGGAAGGCAACTTCACTTCCAATCAGTGTTTTCATTTTATTGAAACCAGATTGGAATTCCTGGAAAGAAGCCTACATATCACATCTTTAATACTAATTTTCATATACTCCAGTAAAACTGTCAGGGTGAATCAGTTGTTGAAGAAAGCTTCCTGTATAATTTACAGATGTACCTCCCTGTAGCCTGCTATTTCGTCCTGAATCAGAAACGTGGTTTTGATCATACTCACAGATTTCCTCTCACCTGTACGGGTTTTCATTGGCTCTAATTTGCTTATTAAAACTGGACTTTTTATGGTGGAACTGGTGATAAAAGTAAGCCAACTGCRGTATGCTCAGCAAGGCTTTACTGTACATACGTACGTACGTACACACCCGTATCAGCTGGGGTGATGCACGTGTGCACATGGATATAATACATTCCCGCAGATCCGTCTTCTTAGGATGAAACAACGTTCAGAACCTAAAGCGGACGCATCTATTCGGTGCAAAGATCTTTGCCTTTCCGGAACATCAAAGAATACATAGGAGGCAGAGGATTTCTAAACCAAGACAAATATAGTACTTGGACGACGAGAGCGAGAGTATTTTCTCCCAAGCTCAGCGATCAAACCAACACGTCGTTCGTTTGAAGCCGAGCCGAGGGAGCCGCCGGCGAAGCGGGGCAGAGCGAGCGCGGCGTTGGCGCCGGCAGCCCCTCACCCTGCTTCGCGGCGATCCGCCACCCCGCCGAGGCGGCCTGCCAAATCCCTTCCCTGCCACGCGCTCAAGGGAAAGAAGGGCGAGCGCGTTCCCGCGTCCCCCGGGTCTCAGCTCCCCCGAGCCCGGCATTAAGAAACGCTTTGCTATCCCCGCGCTCCCGAAGGAGGGCCGGGGCCGGGAGAGGGGAGCGCGGGTCGCTTTACAGGAAGCCGCGCGGCGCAAGGCTCGCAGCGCGGAGGTTATGGCAGCGGCACGCTCGCGCTGCTGCACTTCAGGTAGCGTCAGCACTTCCATTAAAGCTCCGTTAGTTTGGGGTTATAACTCATCTGTAAAAATTTGCTCAGGCTGCAGGAACTTGGCAAAAAAGGAGTGCGTCATCCCCCCCMCMCACACACACCCACCCCAGTTGTTAAAAAAACATGGTTTGGCTGCTTTTTAAGCATCTTTTGACACGTGTATAAAATGTTTATTAGTTTTAGGCATTTCTGCGCTTGTGAAACTCAAAATTATCTTCATTATAAAAAAATGAAGTTTAAGGACGCCGGAGGGCGTCTCTAGAGACTTCGGTTCAAGCCCTGAGGAGGCCACAAGTGTAAACACGAGCTTGTCTCGGACCAGTCTCCGCTGGCGCGCGTCACAAAATCGCCGCGCTGCGCTGGCGCAAAGGAAAGCGCTCACTCGAGAGGCCCGCAGCGAGCGGAGCCGAATCCTGCCGGGCAGAATTACGGCGAGCTGGCAGGGGCGCCGCAGCCGCGAGGCTGGTGCAGCCTCGGCCCCCTCGGCGCTTGGCACAAGAGCGCATCGTCTCCCCCCACGTGCTTTAGCGGCACTGTGCTCACGCAGCATCCAGGAAAAGGCAGAGGGAAATCTGAGCGCAGCTAAGCATTTAAATCCGGTATTAAATATCCTGTTGTCCTTTAGCCATCTAATTGTGGAGGAGGGAGGAAAGAAAGTGCAGGAAAATAAATAAGGAACCACTGCAGCCAAGTATCGCATGCAACCACACGGCACATTCCTTCCCCAGAAATCTCATTCCGATTTTTTTAGATGAGACCATATTGCTCCCTCACTTTCTGTAAATGGGGTACTAACGACCTTTGCCCATTTCCTTTTTTTCTTTCTTTTTTTCTTTTCTGGCAACTCTCTTGACATCTTGACTCTTCTGAATTTCCACAGCCAAAACCCTCACCACCTTCTGAATCGCAAAGCGTCCTTCCTGATGGGAACGTCCCGTCAGCCGTACTTTTGGGGGCCGTACGCCAGGCTCCAGCGATCTACCTGCAGCTATTTGCAAAAGCCATTCAAACTTCAGGGCACAACTGCCTCATAGCAAAAGCGAAGCTGCTACGGATCTGCAGCTTGCTACACCTCTTCGTCCACAGGCTGCCCTAGCTAATGACTGGTTACCTTCCAGCTGCGATTCAAGGCCCATTGACCGGGATTTATAAAGTCCTGCCTAGTTGCACCTGGCTCCCAACAGCTTAATACAGCAGGAGGCTCCCGTTCATGCCTAACCTTAGACAAGTGAACAGCCCTACCCTAAAATAAGCCAGAATTTCATGGAAACATTTCTTCACACTACATTTGGCAGGTGGAGCCAGGAGGGCACATGATGTAGGTCTCTAATTTTCAGTCTTAAGACAACCACAGCAACAAAATCAGCAAGGCAAGTTTTATGCGCTTGGCAGTAATCAGGATTATACTACAGTATGCATAGACTAACTTCTTTTTATTTTAAGTTCTGTCAGTACCATCTAGTTCACTGCTTGATTTTTTAATTTTATTTTCCAAACACGGGATGATTTTCTTCTTTTCAATTAAAAACAAGTGCTTTAAAAATGTATCAGTACAAGACTGGGTTGCAAAGTGGGTTAATGCAGAAGCATTTCACCTCTGGAGGCTTAGTTTCAAAGTTGGCTGAGGTGTCTGCTTGTCACATCACCAGCTCACTGCTCAGCGGCGTAAACGGCAATGCCTGCATGCAGCAAGCCCATCGCTGCAACACCAGAACAGGTCGCTGCAGGTCAAGACTGCAGCATAACATAAGAAACGAGGATAGAAATTACAAAACCTCCAGATGTCCAAAGTAGATTCAGCCATACCTATAGTTAGCACAAACATATAGCAGAGCCTATACACTTAAAGTATATTTAAGAAGAGTTCGTCTTTTGTTGTTTTTAAACACACTGATGGGGTTGTAATTTAGCAATTAAGTCTGTTCATAATCAGCAAAGCACATAAACATATACTAAGCTTCAAGGCTGGGCTTCAGTGTGCAGTTGAACAAAGGCCTAAGACCACCAGTACGGTCCAGTTCTGACATCATTTTAAAATCTAAAAAATTTTCATTGTTTACATTACAAAATTAAGTTTGCGTTCTTCAGCATCAGACAAAAGCAGACAGTTGAATTAATGGGTTGTGTTTCATTTAGACAGAAGAAAATAATTCAGATCTGTAGTAAACTTAGTAATGATATCTCCAACCGTACATACACTAACCAAGACAGTAATACTCCATGTTTTAATCTCTCTTTCCTCTTCTTTTGTATAAAAGCCATCAAGAAACACAAGTGGAAATAACAAATCTTTGGTATCACGTKTTCTAAGTTTGTCTCCTCCTTGTCACTTGTCTCAGTAGTTTATATCTAAAGCCATTTAGAAGGTATCACCCGAGCACATAGAAAAGGACCATAACGCCTCTCGAGCCGGTGGTGACCAAAACGACATGTGCACATGGTGCTGTGAAGAAACTAGCTTAGCACCTGAAAGCAGTATAGCCACATCCGTGTGGTCCAAGCCCGCAGTAATAATCCCAGACCTGGTGACAAAAAGTTTCCATTTCTTGTTCTCCGTTCTCTCTCCTGTAGTATACACTAAATATGTCCCACGAGGTATCCAGCACTCCCTATGGAGTGCAAAGGAGAAGGATATTGTTTGTGCCTTTTGCGACCCACGAAAGCCAAGAATTTTTAAGAGCCCCCAGACTATTATGGCTGTCTTTCATTGTCTGTCTGCGCCTTCTCCGAAAACCACAGGAGTGTACAGATCCCGCTCGGTCCCAAAGGATTTCTTCCACTGCAGTCTTCCAGGCAGAATGCTAGGGTTACTCCTTGAAAAGCTCAATTCAAAACCCATTTTTCCTACTCAGACTTCTAATTAAAAACCCCTCATATCCTGCCTGCATCAACCACATACAGACTTGTTCTGTGCTATCGTCAGCAAACACCTCTCTCAACTGTTTTTCCTCAGGCTCTTCAATCCTTCAGAACGAGTAGAGATATGACATCTCCGTGGTCTATCTTTCCACTGTTGCAGCAACACCAGCTTTCAGCAGCTTGAGGTGGATGGATGGAAATTCAAATAAAGGCATTTGCGGCACACAAACAAATGCCCTACCAAAGCCTAATACACCAAAAGACACAACTCTAGAAATATGCCTCAAATGAGAGAAAGAGTAAATGGCAGTGTGTGTCTACCAAATGCAATTTAACACATTTCACTTCCCAAACTGCTCGTTGCCATTATTATTGGATGATCACTCTGCATTTGCTCCCTTTGAACACTCTTCCCTAAACATCCATTGCAGACCCCTGTCACTATCCGGGACAGAATACCAGACTAGACCAACTTCTGCTCTGACCTTGTAGGACTGTTCTTTCCTCTTTGGTTTTGCTCAGCTATGCCATAAAATAAAAAGTACAATAATTATATCTCAAACGATTTTTATCTCCTCCCCAAAAATCTACACAAAAGAACACGTACCTTTTTTATACTTATGATACTTAATAAATCACTACTCGATAGCCCACAAAGTCTCTGTAGAGGACAAGAACAGCTATATTAATAGTCAGAGCCCCTGAGCGAGGGAGTAAAAGTTCCCAGAGTCTCAAACCTGAGTATTTGTCAGCTTACTTTGTCCAGGCAGCTCATATTTGATATGCCCTTTAAATCTATCTTGAGRACAGTCATATAAACTGCCTTAGATTCATGAAGTGGAAATAATACGATCTACATCAACAGAGGATCCATCCCTTTCCCTCAGTGGTGACAAACTCCACACACCAAATAATAGTTTGACTGTTAACATCTTCCTGCTCTTAAGTGTGACATTTCTGATGAGCAGATCTGCGCTAGGGCTGATTAGCATGGTATTAAATTCAGAGACATAAAGGAAGCAAGAAGCTTTCTTGTCTCCCTTCCTAATCCAAGCAGATTATCAGAGACTCCCACAGTCCACCTGACCTACAGGGCATGCAGATCCTGTTATAATCACATCACGGGACTTTATTTCTCACTGCGGATTGAGTTTATTCTTCTTTCATGTTGACTACCCAGAGCCACACACTCGGGCGGTTGGTGGCTGGAGTGGGATTTTCCTTCTCGGTGCCTCTCCGAGCTGGAGGGGGGTGCGGATGCAGAACCAATACTGCAGTGGCTGAGCAAGAGCGGCCCAGCAGCAGCAACAGCTGATCCAGCAGATGGGCAGCCAACGGCCGCGGGGAGCGCAACAGATGGTGGCTCTTGTACACCCCGGGGTGCGGCTGCCAGCTCACCTGGCGCTCCAGCTTTCAGMCTGATGTAGGCTTGCACAGCAGCTGTGCGGCACATAGAGCCCTTGGAGAAGACAACCCAGCGGCTCAGAGATGAGAAAGATCAGAGCACACACCATAAGGAGGATCCAGGTGCCGCAAGGGGGCCCGGACTGCGATAGGGCRAGGGGGAAGGTGACCGAGTACCTGGTGTCAGCCATCCCAAAGATTAGAGCCTCCGAGGAGGCCCAGTTCCTGCTTAAAACCGGTGTCTGCACAGCCTGTTGGTTGTGCATGCTAGTATGACCTGCAAGCATGGCCGTACGATGATGAGAATGCAACTTCCTCAGTTTATCATTCTGATCCTGACACTAAGTTTGTTTAAATTGACTAAAAAGTTAGTCCAATGGGTCAATCTGGAAATGATTCACCTCCTATACAGCAGGTACTTGTGTAAGCTCCAGCGCCACCAGTGAACAG
This sequence comes from Apteryx rowi, assembly GCF_003343035.1. Lineage (NCBI taxonomy): Eukaryota > Metazoa > Chordata > Aves > Apterygiformes > Apterygidae > Apteryx > Apteryx rowi. Next base: position 2,535,048 of record NW_020448641.1, read on the forward strand.
CTGATTGACAGACAGAGCTTGTTCAATCGTTYGCATAGCTCATACCACTCTTCCAAGGAGAGATGAGCAGAGAGAAGAACAAGAATAGAGAGAAGTACAAAATAGGGCATGATGACAGATTCCTTCCGGTGGTAATGACTGAGGAATCCAAGGTGCTCCACTGAGAAGCACCTTGAAGAACAACAGTCCTCCAGTTTATAAYGGCAAAAAAGATAGATCGCATGAGTCCTTGTTTTGTAGTTGCAGAGCACAAAGCAGAGACAAGACTTCCAGAATCTAAGGAACAAACCTTGAATGTTTACTGTTCAAATTGAAAAATCCACATTCTTAGCAGAGAAACAGACCTATAACATCCGACATAATTTTATCAGTGCGGAAACCTATATTCCACCAGTCAGGGCTTCATGCTAAAAATCAAACCACTGCCATTGTCTTGGAGGCAGTGAAAGCAGAATCAAAAGATGCTTCACAGGGGGCAGAAATCACTGTTGAAGAAAGTAAACTAAGAAAAGCAAACAGGAAATTCTTAGCTATCTCCTTATTCACCTGGCCTGTCATGCTTACTTTTCCCTTAACAAAGTAGTCTTAACAAAGTTCCCTTAACAAACCAGGTCCAGAATCAGGTCCACTCACCCACATTTTAGAAAAGGGAATGTGCATAGAAGTAGACGACCTCTGTTCTTTCTGTTTGCCTGGAAGACATGAAGATGACAGCAACCAAAAGTTCATGCCAATGTTTGCATTGTAGTAGCACGGGACACGCCAGCGGTTGYGTGACGAGGCGGTAGCTGTCCTTCCAGTCTTGCACTTTCCAGCTGGTACACAGAACAAACCGCTGTTTAGGCAAAATCAGCTTTGAAGAACAGCGCTTCTGTTCAGCATGGAGGATTTGATGCATCCTGACTTGGTGAAATAGGGAAGACATGAACAGCCTTCCCAAGGGAAACAACTTGGAGGGCTCTTCCTAGCATGGAAAGACACCACAGAAGCGAGGGGGGCAGGGGGGGAATAAACATGAGAACGGTAAATTGCTTAAGAGCTTCCTAGGGAAGGAACAACTATTCCTACTCTGTGCTCAGAAAGATATCTGCCCAAAAAGCACCTGACCTTGGAGGCACAAGATAGGGGAGGAAAACTGCAGCTGGACAGATAGACACTAGCAGCCAGCATCACCTATAAGGTCAGTATCCCCCAGGACAGGGAGACCAGAAGCACACGGAACAAAGCCGACACCGTCCCCATGTCCTTCGCTTTGATTTGTGCTGCACATACTTCTGCAAAACTCAGGAGCCGCTTCTTCAAATTGCAACCATTTCCCCCCCCCCCTTAATTTTGGTTTCCACTGCCCAAAACCAGTTAGCTTGGGTTTGGCAGTTCGTCTTCTCCCTCTTGGAGTGAGCTGAGGAAAGCCTTTGTCCTGGCTCTGGCAGGCAGCCAGAGCAGAGGCTTCTGTGTGGAAAGACAGGCACCATAAGAAGGCAACATTTTGTCATATTTTCCCCCTTTTGGGTAGTATCTAATAGCACGTCTGGGGTCACCCTGTGCACACAATTAAAATGAAAATCCCACAAACACTGTGAATAGCTGGGGGGGGGGGAGGAGGGGGGCACTCACAAGGCTTATTTTCCAAAAATAAAACCTCTCTCAGAAAACATATCAAAACAGCCAGCACTCTGCTCTGTGAATAAAATTATCAGACTCAATAAATATTTTATGTTCCCATTCTAATTGCCAAAAAAAGTTAATTTCTGAAGCAAAGTTTTTTTTTCATCTTTATTTTTAAACCCTTAACATAATGACTGAATGCCTAATATGAAATTGATAAATTTTTAAAAGGTTTCTTTGAAAAAAATTCAAAGCTGAACTTCAGCAGAAGACCACAGGGAAGTCTATAATCTTTAGTCGGACGCCTGGCACACCACTGTTCTGGCCTGTGCCAGCATTGCATTCTGACAGAACAAGTGTTGCATGAGATGTGAAGGATGACTCTGGTCTGCTGAAAAACCCTGGAGCAGGTGTTCCTCATCCTCATTTGCAATGGAGCATGGCCCCTGGCTCAGTGAGCTGGAGCAAATGCGCTGGCAGGACCCATCATGTACCTGCGTGCTGAGATGCACTAATGATAATGGATGCAGGCCTATTAACCATCCCATTTGTAATGGCACACAACACTGATTGCTTAGGGAATGAGTCAGCGGCTTTCCAAAAGGGAGCGGAGAATGCCGGGAACCCATGATCCTTTGTGCATTCCTTATGCTCTGCTGGGTGCACGGCTACGTTAGTCTTTATTTAATGATACAAATGAATACACGATGTGCTACATGATTATACATTAAGATAAGTCACTTTGGGCAGCGCGGTATTAACACTGTTGTCTTGAGCTGCGGATCGGCTCCGGTCGCGCGTTCTTCGCCAGGCTAAGCCGCGCTGGCACGAGACGAGGTCCCCGGGCGCGCCGAGCCTAAGCGGCACCAACCCGAGGGCAGAAGTCAAGGGTCCGACAAGCAGACGTAAGCTCCAGGGTTTACAGAAAGCTTGCGGTTGTCTTTGAGCGAATTCTTCAGCGCGGCTAGGGAAAAACGTGCTGTTCGGCGTCTGCTGCTCGCCGCCTCGCTTTCGTCGGAAGAGCAAGTCCGCCAGGAGTAACCTTTGAAAGCACACACCCATGCAGTGTGTGTGCGCGCACACAAGGGCTGCGGTGCCATTTGGTTTTTTTAAAACAACTTTTTGCTTCTCCGTTTTATACGAACGACTCTCGCTGAAAACCTATTCCCCCCGGTTTGCGAAATAACAAGGCAATTCTGAAAGGACACACTCGTAAAAGGCAGTTGTTAATAAACAGATCACATTACTTGTGCATACTTGATTCCACAGCCAACTTAGTTAAATAGTCACTTTTGGGCCAGAATATTGCAATCAGCAAAATACACTGTAATTATTATTGTAAACTTAACTACTGGATTTGCCAGTTTCTTGGCAAAATAAAATAAGCTGCTTACACTGTCTGCTTAGCAGCGGGTCTGTTTTGATTCCTTTGCAAAATGTGTAAGAGGGCTCTTTTGTTACATTTTGCAAAATAGGCGATTCGGTTGCCAATTTAGTATAACAGGCAAATGTCTCCAATTATTTTGCTTTAAAAAGTGCTGCTTTTTGTGCACGACAGGCAACACGTGAAAATAAAAAGACATCAGGCATTACCTGAAGTTGTAACAACCACTTTGTATACGCGTATTTCCCACTGCAATGTTTCATATCTGAAGCTTTATAAGTGGGGAAAAAGACAATTTGTACACATAAATTCATAGATAACTGCATGAAAATTGACTGGTACATTCTGGCGGCTTTACATCACTCCACCAAGGCAAGCAACTGTAAATATGGTTTAAAAGTTGATTTAATTAATTAGCTAAGCAACTTTGTATCAAAGTAGCACAAAGCTACTGAATTTCACCAGCCAGACTGAACCCAGCGTTTCTCATATTTTCTGCTTTTCCCTCGGCAGTTAAAGTTTTGTGTGCGAAAGACCATGCTTGCAAAAATAAAGAAAAGAAAAAGGAAAAGGCTTATTTTATATACATATACACAACACACGCACACATTTCCAGTGGTCAGGTAAAGGCYGCAAATATATGTCTGTACAGATATATGCAAGAGCAATCGTATTATGGGAAATTGCGTCTGGTGGCCCGCAATATATTTTATCCATAGAACTACAATTCACGAAGACTGAATGCTAGAAAAATGAAGAGCAGAGACCCGGCCATTAAATGCAACATCCCAATACTAGCAATTAACCATATAATATTTTATTATTCTGATTTTTACCCTTGCTCAGCTCACTGCTTTAAAGACTAGACTTTCCAATCCCCTACCCCCATATACACACAAACCGCTTTGCTGGCAGTCACACTGCAGTCATCAAAAAGGCTGGAATTTCTCTATATGTATTGTACAGTATATTTCAAAGGAATTTTTCTGCCATGCACAGTATATCAATACTCAATGTGGGAGTAATTTAACTTCTTAATTTATTGCAGCAGTAACAGCATTTTCAAACTGGTCATAAAATATTCTTGTACTCTTCTAATCTGGGTTTTCAATGTTCTATAATGGGAATTCTATGAATAATATTGGGAAGTGAGAGATATTTTATACGGTATCTCTAAGGGAACAGTGTTATTGCATAAAAGTTAGGTGACATGGGAGAGACTGATAGAGGTGGTGTTTAAAAAAAATTTACCCTTCAGGATTTGTCATATGAATAATAATGATTTAGTGACATTTTTCCTTCCTAAAAATCAAATCTACCAAAGATAGGGTTACAGAAAATATGTTCTAATTATGGATAGCTCTGAACTGTACAGAGCAAACATATCTAGTATCAGCTATCTAATGACCATTACAAACTATCCAACTACCCTCTGTTGTCCAGTTCTGAATATATTATTATTATTTTGGTATTCCACTATTATGAAGGCCCCAGTGAGATTAAGGCCTTGCTATAGGACACGCTTCATAAACAACAGCTATAGACACCTGCACAGAAGGATTTACAGTCACTGCACAGACCGAGGAGAGCGGAAAGGAGATCCTAGCGTCCTCTTTTTACAACGAGCTGGAGACAGATTTGCCCGGGACCACAGAGAAAGGTCTGCAGCAGAGCAGGAACCAAATCTATCAGATCTCATCCAGCATTGCTTCTTAGCAAGCAAGACGTTTTCTAAACCTAGGATGGAAAACTAGGGGTGTCCTTCCAAGGAAGGGCCCCGATCACCTTCAGGGAGAGCCACGCTGCTGGGAGCCGCCACAGGGAAGGACCTGTCTCCTCCACAAAGCGCCTGCTACCGATGCAGCACTCCAGCGCTGGGTACGGAGACCTCTGCAATGTCACTCTAGGTCCACCATCCTCACAGAAATGGGAGACAGACTCAGAGCCAGACAGACTCTCTGTTAGCTGTGCAACCCGAAAACTCCTTTCATTGCTGACATCGCACTAACAACACAAGTCTTTGAAATCACAAACCTCTACCTTGCAATTTTGTCCACTGATGTCCCCACTGCTTGAAACCCATGGGCAAAGGGTATCTGCTCTCCAACATTGTCCCTGTCGCATTTAAGTCGTACAGAAAAAAGGAAAAAGCTTACCTTTGAGGAGCTCTGCAACCCTTTCAGTAGGGTTAGCTTGGCTTCCCTCGCGATTATTTTCAGAATTTCCTTTCCCAGAAATTTGCCCTCTGATACCCAGAGGTTAACAACTGCCCACCTATCACCATTTTGACTGGCAAACCGTATTGCCTTGGCCGAAATGAGAACCTTGTCCCTCACCCCAAACAGCGCTCAGCCCCACACTTTCTTCCTTTATGCAAACGTCCTGGGCAGCTCTCGCAAATAGCAAACACTAACATAGTCTCCCTCAGCATCACCGGCACGTGCCAGGATTCACCGCAGTCCAGGAGCGGGCCCCYGGCTTCTGCAGTAGTGTGCTCTATCGGTCTTCATGCACCCGACCCGGGTTTTTCTATGAATGCTTCATTTGTTTGCGTTTTTGCAACAGCGGGTTTTATATTATTGGTTCCATTGTGCTTTCTGTTTTTTAGCACTTCTGGTGAAATTTATTGTTGTAAAGCGCCCTGAGCGCACTGGCAGGGAAAGACAATTACCCAGCATTTCCAGTCTCTGAAAAGTGTAATTGTGATATATATATATATATATATATATGCACTACCTTCCAACACAGTCCTACCGCCTTAGTCTCATCTCTCCAGTTCCACGCCGTTGTCCTGATGTACTCTCCGTTTCTCCAGTATGGGTCTGCATAAGGGTATTGTGTCCAGCGCTTTGCTCTTTCAAGTAAGCTTAAACATCCAGACACAAATTAGGGACCTAGGGTCAAGGCACAATGTGCAATGGATTAACAATTAACATCAACATTTCACCTCATAAAAGTATAATTACAATTGCGTAATTTAAATGAGAATTTGTCCAGAACCTAGTCATTATGTAGCTACTAAAGCTGAGAGTGCTCACACTCTGTCCTGAAGAGGAGGGCTTTGCTGAGATCCCTAGAGTCAACACAGTGACCATTCTTGGGACAAATACGTCTCATGGGATATTTTCTCAGCAAAAAGCAACTGTTGGGTTGAATCATTAGGTAATTTAAAAACTTCTAATTTATGGCAACAGAAGATGTGTGATAGGGTGCAAAATAAAATATTGGATTGTCAGGCTCAAGACAATCAAAATTCTGAAAAAAAATGACTCCCATGTCTCTTACTACTGCCTTGGGGAAAACACTGCTGAACTCGCAGGTAATAGGCTGGTCACTCTCTGACAAAATAGTTTTGTGGGGAAACAGTTACTCACTGAGTCCAAAGCGTTTCACAACACGTCGGGAACTCAACAGCATGTTGTCAGACCACAGGCAGGTTTTCAGCCAGGCATTGCCTGGTTTTCATGTGCCACGGCTTTCGGACGGTCACACAAAATGAACCGAGCCCAGAGAGCTCAACATTTCAGGGCAGACCTACCATCTCCGGGCTATCGTAGAGCTGACAACCTGACACCCTGCAGTAAGCAACCAATTCAGTCTCCCTTCCTGGTTCTCCACTGGAAAAAATCAAATAGCCCATTCGCTCAAACATGCTGAGATGCACTGGGAAATGTTCTGGGTACAACAGTCTCAAAACGAAATCAGGAAACAAGGAGTTTGGGCCGAGCCAGTTTAAGCAGTTCATTCTGATCAACCCCTCAGCAGCTTTTGCGATGGGTATTATAAGCCTCTGAAATCACGAAAGAGACAGCAGAGTTTCTGCCTGGTTTACACCGACTATAAAAGGAGCAATGCCCTGGATCTTATTCAGACACTAGGGAGGCGTAGGGAATGGGCATTTCCAGGATGGACTGTCAGACCATGTTCATTTCTAAGGTCTAAAAAAAAAAAAAAAAAATCAATACTTGAAATACTCTCCAGATATATACCCTTTTTCCTCTTGTGTTTTTCTTCTGCCATCTTAATTTACCACCGTTTGGTCATTTATTTGGAAATAAAACACACAGAATTAAATATGATTGCACACGGGATCACACAGGAGTTGCCATCCTGGACTGGATCAGCGATCCATCTATCTCAGTACCTGTCCCCACCAGCAGCCAGTAGCCAACACTGTGGGAAGACTGCAAAAGCAGTAAGCAGAGAATAAAATTTCCTAAGGATGTTCTCTCAGTTTCCAGAGAAACTTGTGTCTACAGGGTTTCCTAAGCCAAAGGTGCTGTCTCGGCAGTTAAGAGCTCTAGCTCAACTTTCTTCTGGTTATTTGGTTGAAATTGCCCTGTCCCCTTCCGAGCCCACGTAAACTTTTAGCACCCGCACCCTCCTGGCTGCAGACAGACCACTCAGTTCTCAGTTTCTTCATTTGGAAAACGTGAGTGATGATACTTCCTTCTCCTCACAAGGTTCAGAGAGAACTATGATGCAAGAGCTGGTAATCGATAAAATAGCGTTATTGTTACAGATATAATCTTGAGTAATGATAGACACGATTAACACAGGTAAGACCGATATGAGGATCAACTCTAAACACACAAGAAAGGCCAAATCTGAAGCTCATTCCCCCCATACGACAAGTACAATTGCAATATTATTGCCACTCACAAAGCTGAAGCTGAGTTTCTGCTCATTAGCCTTGCTTTGATATCAATTAAAGAAACTCTAACGAGGCAATCCCCACGCAGCACTCGCTGGCTCAGAGCTAGAGCCCGGCACGTGCCCACCCCCAGGGCTTCGGTGGGCCTCCGGCAGACTCCTGACCTCCGCGTCTCCAGGCTCCTTTCTCGCCCCCTGCAAACCTCTCCCTCCAGACGGAGGGGGAACTAACACTTCTGACCGTATAACGCAACGAAGCTTCAGCTACCACTAAAGCTGACCAAAAGAAGAAGGATTTCCAGCTTTACATGCGTGTCTGCACATCTGCATGCACAGACATGGACACATGCACATATGGAATTTTTTTCCCCAAAAAGAGCTTCCAGGCAAAGAGAGGCTTCCTAGGTTACCTACAACTCAGCTTAACTGGTGTTTTTCAGAGGCACTGCTTATGCCTTCTGGTATATAAAAGGCTGATGCGAATAATAATTTTCCAGAACGGCTACCRCTTCCAGAGCCTTTAGTCAACAGCACAACATCTGGAACTTGGTGAGAGATCCCTTCAAAAATTAAGAAAACTCTGGATTTGGAAGAATTTAGTCAAATCTGAGATGTTTCAAACAAAACATTTCAAGCTCAAATAAATTACTTTTTGGACAAAAAACTTTTTCAAGACAAAAACATTTTCCTGGAAAATGTCCAAGCACTGCATTTGCCAAATTTAGAGTTACGCTCAAGGGAGAGTGAAGTACCTTTGGCACATCTGCTGAAACTAAAGGAACTGTGTCTCTGGCTATGGTGAAGGAGGAGGAATGTAGCAACTTAAGCCTTCTTTCTGGGGTCAGGAAGCACACAGAAGAAGTGATGAAAAACAGCCCAAAGCAAGAGGAGAGCGATTTAGTTTCTCTTCCATGAGGCCGCCTCGGCAGCTTGAGGGAGGGGCGAAGGAAAAGAGGGGAAAGCTAGAAAGAAAAATGAATGAACAAAAACCGAGGGTTTTTCTTTCCCATCTGCAATGGCTTTTGTAGAGATATCAAAATCAAGAAGAGAGAAATCGGATCAAAAAGACTGAGCAGATTCACTTGAAGCAGAAAATAATGTTGGCACCTCTCCTTAGGTAGACCAAGGACCACACAGTTCCTCACCACTGTTGAAGGCGGATTTTCCTTGAAGTCCAGCTAATCCATTAAGAGAGGAAGCAGGAAGGGGCAATGGGCCAAGGGAAGCTGTGAAAAAGGGACTTGGAGAAACGCTTTGGTGCTGCTCTAAGGGTTGGTGTCTTATCCCACCGCACAAGACAAAGGATTAGCGTGCTTATCTGGGAGCAGCAAGTGAGCCTAGCAACAGCTCCACCGCACGAGCACTTATAAGCATCAGTTAGTGGGCAGCAAGGAGGGGAGGAAGAAAAGGGGGAAAAAGAAAGAAAAAGAAAAAAAAAATCAATCAGCAGATCCTCTTGGGAGGGGATATTTTGAGGCTATCCAACTTCGGCT
>NW_020448641.1:2549182-2719335 GCF_003343035.1 Apteryx rowi
ACTCTTAGCTCCTAATCTAAAAATGCTCAAAGCTACCGCAGCTTCAATTGTATTGCTGACAACATTAATAACACCCCGGATATAACAGCAACAGCTTCCGCAGCAAACGTCAGGTCTAACATCTTGACTTATCCAGAGTGTTGAAACTCCAGATAGCCGGCTAGTGGTGTGGTTCCCGCTACCGCAGCYGGCCTGGTGCCTTGCGGTGGGAATGTTTTTGCTGCAACTTGCTGGCCCTGGACCTGCATGGGCCAGGACTGCGCCGGGCCTCGGGAGAGCGGAGGCCGTGTTTCTCAACTGCCTCCTTCAGCCAGTTCGCTGCTGACCCTGGAAGTTCAGAGTCTGGCGATGAGGTTGACCTAAGGGCGAAGCAGCTCCGGGTCACATTAGGAGGGTGCAGGAAATTCCTACACGCGTTTTCTGGCAAGATAGATAAAGAAAATAACTAGCTGTTAAAACAGTGTGATTTGCTAATCCCATTTTCTACCTTTCTGCCCTTTTGGTTCCAGCATGAATACAGTTTAGTGGGATTTTTTTAATTATTATYATCTTAATATATAAGATTCTCTGGGCTTGACGATGCTATTCATGGTTTGCCAGACTGGCTAACCATAAGGTGGTACAGCACCCACAGTTTCTATCCGCACAGGTCTCATGACAGGCGAAATGCATGCGAGGTTGTCGGGCTTGACACCGGGCACAGCTGAGCTGCTGACACTACGTGGCAACAAGCTGCGGAGCTCTGGACCCCGAGATGCAAATAAAAATAAAAAAAAATAAAAAAAAATCAGCTGTACCTGTGGCTGTGTTTTCAAAGTTGTACTTTTCTCCGCGTGATCACGGGTAGTGTGTCTGTCCAAGTTCCAGCCGAGAGTGCCAGCACTAATGACAAGCTGGTTTCATACCGCTCTCGCRGCAATGGGCAAAGATTAGGAGCCTGTCAGAAGGTATCGCTGGTGGTTTRGGGACTGCTTCTGAAGTCAGTCTGAATTAATAAATAAAGACACGCTTCCTCTTACAGCTCTTTTATGATGGGGATGGGTCTGCATGAAAATCAGCCAAAAAAGAAACAAGTTTGGATTATTAATGGTCACTTTTGTTTAACGAATGTTTTTTGTACAACCAACTTGTGCATCCTGGGAAGGGAGTTTGTTCAATTATTAAGCTGAGCATTAAATTATTTCTTTCTTTCATTTGTTTTCCCAAACTAAACAGACTGTAAGCAGAAACTCACAGTTCCTAGGGTTTTTAATTTGGTTTTGTTTTTATACTAATGGGTAACATGCCCATGCTGATTAAAATACTGCAGCTGTCTAAAGTCTGTCATAGTAGTTTTCCCACCCTTCTCCCTGGAAATATTCCTTTTTTCAACTAGTCATATAGAATTTACACATACCTTTGGACAATCCCAGCTTAATTAATATAAAATTATATTCTTGAGGGAAAAAACAAACAAACAAGCTGCAGATTGGCTTAAGCAGAGGACTACGTGCTCTACAAACTACCTGGGTAAATTAGAAAGCGTTCCATTATACTTYTGCATGTCCCCACTGGTGTACTTCCCATCAAGTTATATAGCGCTGAAAACAAGGTTTAGTAAATTCAGTAAACTTAGCAAAGAATGCGCTTTTCTGGAGTTATATTTTTCTGACTACTGAAACTGGTAAGTGCCAAACCAAAAGAAAAATTAAGAGGCTCCTGAAGAGATTTTTCTTCTTGGCAATCCAGGCTACCGGCCTGCTTGTCATGAACTGGGCAGACCCTTCAACTCAGCATCTCCTGCTTCACACCTTCGTTCCACCTCAGCCACACGTGTTTCTTCCGAATCAAACAGGTAAAAAGTGTTTCATAACCTTGGTTAAGGTGACATACCGCCTCTGACAACAGCAGTATTGCCCCAGTCATATACATTCGAGGCGGTCTTGCAAAGACTTCTCCAGTGCATCACTTGGGCCACATCAGCTCTCCATCAGGACACTCCTCCGGTGCTTTGAAGAGCATTGCGGGGGGATAATCACTCAGATATTTTTTGTATTTACAAACTTTAGATTTTTCAAAGTCAACTAAAACAATGATCACTTCAACATGAATTTACAGAATGTTTAGGATGAATCTGATTTTTTTTTCAGAGAAAAAAGTATTTTCCTGAAGAATTCCAGCTGCTCTGCAGAGACGCGCTTTCTCGGCCGCAGTTCAGACACCACTGAGGCCCACTCCCATGCTATCAGGCTCCTCCAAAGGCAGCATTACAGATGTTGCCAACACYGGGCAAACCGCAGCTCTGTCACCAGGGGACTTCCCATGCCCAAACGCCGTGACCTGCACAGTTACAGACCACAAGCATCCTTGGGAGGAGGCAGAACCAGCATCAATTTATGAAGGAATTTTCCCCTAAGTGCTTTCCCGGGTGTGACAACAGACTAGGAAAGGAAGGAGACCGAGTACTTCAAGAGACCTCCCCACCGTTCGCCAGACTCTCACAAACAACAAAACCAACAGCTAGTCTCTAGCTCTCATAATGGTGAGGAAAACCTTGAAAACGTGACCCAAATGCAGCCAACGCAGGGATGTCTGCTGGTGTTTGCAAACAGCCCAAAGCGATGCATGGCGACAAGCATGAACAGAACAGGTGCTAACTCGGTGATCATATTTTAAGTGTCAGAATTGCTACCTGTTTCGCTGCTCATCAAAGCACAGAGGAGAGGAAGCAAAGCCCACATTATGGAAACCAAAAGCCCCGTTTCCCATAGCATACGTATGGGGCAAACTATCCAGCAAAAGGATGAAAATGCACCCGTAATGACAMAGCATGGTTTGTAGGACGGTAGGGGTAGGAAAATACTTCCTAACTTTATAAATGTATTAACTTGAAGCATTAATCTCCCGAAATAGTCCTTGCTCTAGGGCAGGAGCGCCCCACGAAGCCATCACGGTTCATGTTTTACTGACCACCATTTTCGGGACCACCAGGAACCTGACTAGCCGTGGAAGGTGAGGGGGCTCCGYGCAGGAAGGCTCCTGGACCCAGGGCTTCAGCCATACATTTTTGTGCCGTTGTTCCCTTAAAAGCACAGTCCAGCTGGGTATGTCAGGTTTACCTGCCGCATAATGTATTTCCTTCAGCTGGTGCGACATCCTCGCTGTTTTGTGTGTCTGTTCAGCACAGCTAAGTACTCTTTCACCTTAGATAATTAATTTGAAATTAAATATTAAATATTAATAAATATAGTTCAGGTAATAAATTGCACATACTAATTTAATTAAAAATAGATTGTAGCATATTTTACAAATGGGACATTTTTGTAAGGAAATATAATGGACTTGTTATGTTTCTGCTTTATCCTAAGAATGTGCAAGCTTCTTGTGCATTTAGTCCTTATCGTGTCTCATTAAATTTTTAAAAACAGTTATTTTAATTGTCAAGTATTTGACAGACTGCTGGAAAAACCTGACACTTAAGTTTCAATTGTACAAAATGCATTTTTAATGAAGATTTTTGTATGCCACTTTATTATCTATAATCCAGTCTAGGGGAAAAAAAAAACCCTCAACATTTCCGTATCTGGGTGAAGAATCTAGTTATATTAACTAATGCGTTTTGGTTATCCCAGRCAGCATTTGGACTTTGTTGTGCTAAAGCATTGAATATAGCTGGGCAGTTTATTCAGCAAAAACCACAGCTACTGCGCAGAGCCATAAGATTTCAGTGGAGATCTTCCCACATAAATCCAGAAGCAGGACTGGGGTTAGTAGGCATTGATTGTGAAAAAGTTTGAGACAGGGAATAGCTTTAAGCAAAAGAAGAGACCACATGGCTTCTGTAAGAACCTTTTTCATAGCAGGAAAATATTCTGTTCCACTGTCACGGAGCCGTTGCAGCCGATGTGGCCGCGAGAAGGAGCTTGAGTAGAGGGATAGAAAGAGCAGTGCTTGCACTCACAGCCTGTTCCCACAGCTCAGCGGACACCCAGTAACCTGGAAAGTCAATCAGAGACAGATTTTGTTTAAGAAGCCAATTTTCCATGGAGGAAGAATGGACTTTCCCCTTCAGAAGCTATTCTCACATGCCTGGGAGCAGGATGAACTATGCAGGAGGAGAGAAAGGGCTGTAAAGCGAACATCAGGCAGGCAGCAACAGCTGTAAGCGGACGCAAGCGATAAAAGCAAAGTAGCACAATGACTTGACATTCGCGGTTGCACAAAACAAGCGTAATTTATACACCGAGGGGTGGAACTGGTCTTGTAACGGGAAAAGCAATTAACAGAAGTATGTACAAGGAGGTGGAGGCCCACTTTATATTATGGCCTTACTGTCACTTGCCTTCCTTGCTTACATACTGCTTCTGGCAGGGCTGACCAGATGAAAAAGGGATGTGTTGACAGTGGCTTGCGAGCTGGGGTATTTCTCTAAAGCGAAGTTGAGGCACTGGAAGTTTTCTTTATTTGCTCTCTTTTTTCGTGCTTCTTTCTTTGCTGTTAACTGTTTCAGCTTAATACATATACAAATAAATACTTTTGAATTTTTATAAGTGACCTCGGAGTGATTAATGCTTTTTTTTCCCCTAACCCATGGAGATCTACGGAATGAATTCTCTCTGGACAGAGGGAAACCTAGCTCTGTTTCCCTTCTTAGCAGTATGAAAACTACCTGCCTTTTATTCTTCTTTTTCATAAAGAAATGCCTCCACATGAGCTACAGTTCCTATGCTCTTTTCCTAGCTTATAAAACTGAGTACGGTTTAACAAGGCTAGAAGTGGGAGAGGGAGAACACGCGTAACTGTGTAGAGGCAACATACTTTTGGAGGGAAAGTGTTTGCACATCCCAACACCACCAAGGGAAATGCAATTGATTCAGTAACAAGTTAAATGGATTTGATGTACCTATTCCATGTGTTAAATACCTGGCAACCCGTGAGGACATGTCTCCTCCTTAAGGGAGAGTCCCATCCTAAAGGAAGGTGCATGTGGACAAATATTTTAGAGTGTTTTAATGCAAAATACATGTTGTTGCAAGTTAACCATAAGCTTTGTTTCACCACTAATATCAACAGAGAACCTGTTGCCCTTCTGGCTACGTCTCTCCCACTGCCCAGCCTGATCCACTCTCTGACAGCCCTCATTTCCTTCTTTCTTGTCTCTCCTTTTCTTCTCCCTTCCTCATACTACTTTGTCCTCTGTTGACACAGTTCTCCTTGCTGACTGCCTTTCCTGCCTCTTCATTCCCTCCTGCTCAAAGCATACCTACCTGTGCCTCTTTCCCTTGTACCCAAGAGTGACCTCTACCCAGCTCTTTGCCTCAGATTGACATTTCTCCTCTTCTTCCCCCACTATTATTGCTTTTTTTTTTTTTTTTTTTTTTTTTAAATCAGCACAGTTTAAAACTTGCAAACGAAAAGCATGAACAGGTTGATGTCCATATAGGATGGAAACATTTCCAAACCAGCTTTAAAATAACTACCCTGCCTGCTGTAATAAAAGGAAACTCAACACTAGCTAAGAGACCCTGCCTCGAAGCACTGAGGTCCAAGCTCCTGGCATGCTACCAGTGTTTGGACTTCACAGCCCAAAAATAGGTCAAATTGGTCTGTTAGCATTGAATGCTCAGTGTAGAAAACTAATCTTGCCTTGTTATTTGGTAACAGGATAATCACGGTAAAATACCAGGCTTTATAAATCCTTTGCAAGAGTCCTTAGGAAGCTCCACTTTAGGTTGGAACCTGGTAAGTTTTTCCACCACCTTCATTTTCTCCACTTGCAAGTAGCCCGTGCTAAAGGACTGCCTCTCCATGAGCCTCTCAACAAGAGCACAGCGTACTGCCGAAATGCTTTACAGACCTTCTGCGCAGAGGGATGGTTGCGTGCAAGAGGAAATAGCCAGCCATGGATGGGAGGGGATTTGGGAGCAAGAGAATCATATGATCACTGGAAAGACTAGGGATTTCATCCCTTATCTCCAGGCTTCCACTTTTAGAGATTTATGAGGCAAGTGATTATATCCAGAATCCACCAACCTGACTTTATAAYGCACAGAAGAAAATAGTTTTACTGATAAATCTCCACTGACTTATTTGTGCTGAAACGCAGCTTCCAGCTCACAGGGCTCACTGTAGAAATGGATGGTTCATTACAACGCACAACATGCGGCACAAGAACAAYGAGAAAGCAGAGAGTGGGAAAGGATCTCTGTCCCGACATTTCCAGGTCTTCCTTGTCGTAAGATACTCCTGAGAAGCAGCAAAACCAGGCGACCTCTCCCACATCCCAAGCACTGCTTTYTATACCCTAACATTCAACTTCCACTATTCTATGAAGATATTTTTTCAGTCATACTGTTGTCAGGCTTTTCTGAAGACATGCACATYGTGTTTGTCCTAGCTACTTAGGCTCTACAGAAAACAAGAGGTAGAGATGCCCTGAAGCATATTTTGAAACCTGGTATAGGGACAACCAGTAAGTCAGAGCAAGTAAACACTCAAAACTGTTTGCAATACTTTCCTCTTCTTTAGAGCCACCATTCTTCAGAGAGCCCTTCACACTTACAAGCATCTGCAAACATTTGCACCTTGTAATCAAACCCTCCGAAATGCATTCGCCATTCTCTGTATTTGATTTCTACCTCTAACCATGCATTTTGCTTAAGCTCTGGTCACATGCCAGCACCCATCTGTGTAAATATGCAATTTTTCTAGCTGAATTGCACATCCACAACCACGACTCAACCATAGAAAGATCATGTAAATAATGGAACCTGACAGCATAAGTAATTTTTTTCATGTATCAGACGCCATGGTTGACTGYTGAACTGTGAGATCTGCTGTTTTTAGACTATGCTAAGTTCTCCCCTTTCACCTCCAAAGATTCAAGACTAAAGGATGAATCTCAAATCACATGGTTCAAATGGTTTTCTTATCATGCAGTTCAGTCAACACTCATTCACATTGTACAACCTTTTCCTACAGCAAGCTGCGTCTTTCTTTTACCTTTCCAGGCGACTTGCTAGAACAGTAGCCTGTGTAACTGGAAACGAATAAAGTGACCATCACAAACCACTCGCCTCCCTAACGGATTAATGGTGGGGGGAGTTAAGTAGAAGCCACTAAGCCCTAAAAGAAGGAATTAAGCAAAACTAATGCAATACGGGGCTTTTAGTACCTCTGTTTTTCCTCAAGATGTTGCAAACATCTCATTAAGTTGGAAAATCCTTCTCCCAAACAAATATGAGAAATTAAAAATAGAGTCTCCAAGTAGACAGAGGACCAAGAGGCTCTGTGCTTTAAAAAAAATTAAAAAAAAAGAAAAAAAAAGTGGCAGCACCCAGGTTTACAACACAATGGCCTGTGTAATTGGGTCTTTTGAAGTTTCTAATCACTTTTTGTAAGATCAAGTGGAAGTGACAAGTGAGGCTATCGGAACACTGACTCCGTACAATGGCGGCACATGGGACCCGAACCAGTTTATGTGGTAATTGTTAATTGTTTGGGGGCTTCCTTGAAACRCAAAACATATCTGAAGAGTTACCCTTAAAAAAATCCTCCCCGAATAAATTATGTGGTCAGTATTTCAGATCTCATACAAATCATTTGCCTGTGAAAATGTTATCAAAATATGAGCTATCCCTTTCAAATATATTTTAAACAATGTTAATGTATTTTCACATGTCATCGTTTGACAGCTCCACCATACTCGCTAGTCAGCCACCAGGGAAATTTGCATGCATTTGAATTCACCCTGCCAAGCACAGTCATCCCAGACTGACAGCCCATTTAACTAGGTGATAAGTTAATCTGTACAACATTTGATAGATTTCTGTCTTTTACCTAAGCCAGAGTTTGTGAAAATGATTCAGCTACAAAATTTGCAAACCGCTCGTGTCTCCGTGTTCAGTCTCAGTGGGAGGTGTTATATTTCTTGATGTATAATTCTGTATGTCCACCCCAGCCAGCCACGTAAAGCTCCACTAAATGCCATCCCCAAAATGCTGGATTCGGGCTTTCCGTTCTTTTCCCTCCACAAAGGTGACTTTTCAGCTAAAGCTAAGGCTAAATATGAAATCAGAGATGATTTTACCCAGATAGCCACTGGTCTTGACCTACTACCTCTTGCCCCCTTTCAAGGGCTGCACTGTTTGCTGAAGTCCTCATGCAGCACCGCACGCGTGTCAGGCTGTATTGGAGCCTGCGCCAGGGTCACCGTGTCACACGAGTCAACGCAACACGATGTGGCCATTGCGTGCCACAGCTTTTAAAATTCAAGCAGATGACGTTTGCAAAAAGTCACACGCAGACCCTCAAATACGCGAGCTCCTCTGATGCTCCAAGTTCCATAAATTATCACTAAGTCACTGGGCGTCACTAGATTTTTGGACACACCCCTTCAATTGCCAGAACTTTGCATTAAAAAACAAAACGCACCTCCAGCAACAATTTAGGTTTCATTGCAGGAACTATGATAATTGCAGTACCTGTGATATTTATTTGCAAGGCCAACTAAAAAAGGGTCTCAAGTCTTCTGATGGGATTGCATATGTAACCACAACAAAACGCAGAGGGCATTTTGCAGTTTGGAAGTGCCCAGAAGGGGATTTCTATTTACTTTCTCTTACACAGTACACTACCAAAGCCAGGAGACCCAGTAGTCAGCAAGCCATTATTTATTTATTCAAAACATCTTTCGTTTCCTGAGATGCAGTATGTTATTTACAGGGCACACACTGTCATTACATGAAGTAAACATCAACAGGAAGGTTAAAATAGGATTCTTCTTCTGCAATGATATGTTCTGATAATGATCATTTTCAAAGAGTTGCTAAAATGTAAATAAATATCTTACTGGTTTCACTAGCAAACATTCCGAAAATGTGGGTAGTCAGGGCAAGAGCAATGCTCCTATAGGCAGATGAGCTTGGTGGATTAAATTCCACATAGAGAGCCTCTATGCCAAAGTTGCTGAAGATGGAGAGCTACAAAAAGCTTCAGAAACAGAGGAGATTAATGTGCGCTGAGCCATTTGTTCAGACGCAATTTCAAATAAAAGTAACACATTTGCTGCATTTGGAATGGATTGTTTTCTCTTTGAGGCAGAGGTACAGGTTTAAAATATTAATTAAATAGAACTCAAGCCTATGTAAACCTTGAAAGCAGATGCCAAGAAACTAAATATATTGAACCTAAAGGTAGGCTAAAGTGGAAATACCCATGGGCAAGTTCCAGTGTGGAAATGTAGGTCAGGAGCCTGTTTCTCAAAACGCATTGCCCCTAACACTCCCTACGTAATGTATGGAGTATTAGCRTAAGAGATGATGGGATTTTATGCATCTTTTATGTATATATAAAACCTTGGTGCGAGCAACTAAACTTCATCCCCTCACCAGTATTGTCATGAGTCCTTCCTGATCTTTGCAAAAGATATAAAGGCTGATCTGAGAAAATACCTCTAGAAACTCTAATAATTGACTAAAGAGTTAGCAGCTTCACCGGCTTATCCCAAGACAAATGCATTACGGACSCTGAGCTGTCATCACGCGCCCCCCCAAACTCAACTGCCTTGCCGCACGCACCTGTAGCTAGCTCACAAGGCAGAAAGCAGCATTCAAAGGGCAAGCGAACTACCCACAAATTCACACAGTAAAACAGCAAAAGAGATATTTAGCACACGTGGCTGTAATCGTGATACATTAGGAAAATCCTCTGTATTCAGAGGCCCCTCGGAAAAAAAAAAAAAAAAATCACACTCCACTAAGAGTCATGCATAAGGCTGGCTAGAGACAGGTCTGGAGAGTCTGGAGCTACTTCACCGTACACATGGAGAGCCAAATATTTTAAAGAAATGCAACTTTTTTTTCTTTTTTTCCCCCCCATTGGACCCTTAGAAGCAGAGAACAGGAGAAGGCAACCCACATTGTTTTTCTGCCTCTTGGAGCAATAAGCAGGTCCTGTGCTGCAGCAAGGAGGATGCACCRAAACCAGTGCAGCACCCTGTGCGCGTCCACAGGCGGTGCTGGTCCGAGCACCAGGCACCGGAGCTCTCGTAGCCTGCGGGTGGGATGGAGGACAAGCCACGTGGTGCGCCTGCGCCTCGGTTTCTCCTCAAGACAGAGGTAAGATTCCTCCCTTTCTCCTCCTTTGAAGGGTCATGGGGGTATGCGAGACCCAGCACAATGGGACCCAGATGCTGCCTTAATAAAAATAATTTAATATTGAATAAATAGCCGTGATGTTAGGGGTGTGAGAAGCCAAGAGGAGAGTTAATGGGAAGGCAGGAGGTAATGAGGTGGTGGAAGATAGCCTCCAGGGAAGGGCCGCGGAGCAGAGGCCTGGAACAAAGGCTCTGTGCCTGCAGCGGGCTCCGGGTCCGCGGGGTGCAGCCCAGCCACGGCCACGGGGCCCGCGGCGGCGCCTGGTTCCTTCCAAAGCGCTTTTCAGAGGTTAGGATTCACCAGGATGTTTCATTAACATGTCTTTGTTCTGGGAAAACTCTTGGCACGGGATGCACATACCATTAACAGCACAAATACTGGCAGCTTTGAGCTTCGCACTCYTTCGCTCCCACGTACGCTTCGCACAATAGACTTAGCGGAGGACAAAGCAGAAAGCCATCGGACTTGCACTAGCACTTTAGGCTGCCACTTGCCTTTTATTCTTCAATGTATACGAAACAGAGTGAAAAATTGAAATCACAACCCCCAAAAACCCCGCAGAACATTTCATTCTACATGAGGTTATATTACAGCCAGCTGCAGATCAAGAAAGATTTTTTTTTTTTTAAACCAGTTTTCTTCTGTAACAAGCCCTTTTTTAAAGCCAATGAGCAAGTTATCAGTTCTTTGGTCCCACAGTGTGTCCTTGCACTACAGACTGTGTGGGGATACTCCGAGTTTTGCGCACCCAGAATACAGGCTCGCAGCACAGGTCACTCCATTCTTTAGCAAGCACTGCAACATTAAATATCACTAATTATAGACTGCTGGCCGTAAGACCAGGCTTTCCCCTTCTGTGTTGACCAGAGGTAAGCACTGCTGTGCAATACTTTGCCCAAAGCGTGTGGCAGCAAATGCTGCAGGAAAAAAAAAAAAAAAAAAAAAAGAAAAGACAAAAAAAAATGTAACCACCTACACATGCATGTACAAAATGATATTTAGAATTTTTTCAGATGAATATCCGTCCTGAAATTTAGCAAAAGAAACAAAAAAAGAAAAGTCACGAGACCTCCTCTTTCCCACCAAAGAAAACTCTGTAAATCAAGCAGCTTTCTTCTGAAAGCCGGAGAATATGTACAACATGCTAAGCGCATGGATACCAAGAGAGTGATYTCCCCTGAATGGTAACTATGCGCAAGCACTCCGTGTCCCCTCTCCCATATGGCACGTCAGCCCTTCAGACAGCGCAGGTAGCAGAAGGGGACACGAAGAATACAGGCTGACTTTAAAGCGCGTGAAGCATGGAAGGGTCAAACGGTGCCTCATCTGCTCTCGTTGCAAACTGTACAAAACCAGAAGCTCTGGCATCTGCAATCCAGAAAACCATTTGGCACAGCTGAAAATTTTAAAGTAATTTTCAAATTTTTTTCCCCCGCACCACATGGTGATTTTTGTCCTTCTGAGAGCCAAAGGCAAATACAGACACGCTCAACATACATTGTCAAAGGGAGAGGTTTCCTAGCAACAATAACGATATGAAAGGCGCTGAAGTTTCCTTTCCAATCCCTTATGCGATATTAGAGCAATTTGTAACATACAGGGAACTGAAACAGAAGTATCTAAGAAATCTGGCTATGCATCGTTACCCAAATAGATAAGCAAATCAGGTGTCAAGTTCTGCTAGCRCCACAATTATCAAGTGCTTTTAAGTGCACTCTGAAATACAGTCAGAAAGGAAAGAAATCCTGGAGTCTGGTTTTCATCCTGAGTAGTATTTTCTGTCTCAATCGCTCCCCCTAAGGGCCACATACTCTGATCCAAGCCCAAGGTGCAAGAGGTAAGGACATGGTCCTCCGCAAGGAAAGCAAATATCACCTCTGCTGCTGCACTCAGCTTGTTCTCAACATGCCATGAGAAACCCGCATCTTCACCGGATTAAGCTTCAGGCAATTCCCTTTCATCCTCGCCCCAGACCTGGCAAGACATTCGGTATGCCTTATCAGCATGCCAGCTGGATCCACCGATGGCGAAAGGGGCAGCTCAGCATCATGCAGCCACTAACTACAACCCACGCTGCYGCCGCGCTGGTCCCTCTACAGCACCGGCACGGGAAACAGGGAGGTATCGGCACAAAATCCTGCGGACCCCAAACAGGAGAGGCGTCGCAGCGGGAGAGCAGCTCCGTCAGGGGCTGTATTTGCAGTCACGCTGCCAGCCGTGTGCGACGGAGGCCACAGCGGATAACCGGCGCCAGCACTCGCGTGCTTTCTACTCATCACAGCRGCTTTGCCGTACTCGGTGGCCTCGGACTGGCTCAGTAGCTCCCTTCCTGCACATACTCACCCCAGCAGGAGGATTAGATTTGTGGTGGTACTTGGCGAAATCTYTGACATCATGAAACTGCTGTTTTTTTTCTTCATCTCCCGCCCCCCCATCAGCTTCCCCAGAAATACAAGGACAACCCTCTGCAGTACAGGATCTATAATGAAATGCCCACAGGTGTCCAAGCTAGGCACCCAGCCTCTGTTTCTAATCAATGGTGCATGATAGGTTCCTAAATTAATCCTCTCCTCTGACAATCTGGGAGCCAAAGTGCTTAACTCAGAGGCCGACGTTAAACGCCCAAAGTTCCAGGGTTTGAACGCTCCTAATGATGCCCAACAAGGGAACAACGAGCCCTGCTTATCTGCAGCACGCCCAAGCTTCTCATACCGCGAGTCTGACTGCGCGACCCCAGCTATAACTCAAGCAGAGAACACCCAGCATTCGTCGGATCTAGAAACAGCTTTTTGACAGCGGCCGTTGGGCTCCAGAATTTGCAGCCTATTGTCATCTACCAAAGCTGAAGGCTGCTTATTTACAGTGCACCATGCAAGACATCTGTTCAGTCTGGCTTTTTACCTAAAAAGGGATTTGTCTTTGGCAAATCAGTTTTGTGGGTCAGGAACTGGTTTCATTATAGTCCAAGTGCTTGGCCAACACTACCGTTTAGCTTGATTTTTGTACCTTCTCCCAAGCACTCTACAACAAAGAGCACGATCTCTTTGGAGATATGCTACCAGAAGCGATTAAATAAAATTAAACCAGTTATCCAAGCAGTGTTGATGCTTTTGACAGATGAGTTTTGAAATGCTTTCTATGAATAKAGCAGGGAGTAAGAAATTATCAGAAATATTGCAGGGTTGAGACCTGGCCAACTGCATCCCACACTTGGCAGGGTAGGTTATTACTGAGAACACCACCTTCACTATATATCACTAGGACAGAACAGGGCAGGCCAGTTGGGCACAGCACRAGAGGCAACCAAAATAAAAATGCTGCTAAACCAGATGGAAATCTTGAAAGACTYGGAAATAAATCTGGAGGATTTGCATTTTATCTTTTCCTAGCAAGTTATGGCTATATTCCTCTTTATACTTATTTTCTGTACGYATTTGTTAAGAAAGGGGCAATAGCCCTGCTAACGCACACACCACTAGGCATTAACACTTCCTCACGATAGCAAGTACGAAAACCAGCTAGATATAATATCACAGCATGGCACCAGAATCCCAATAAATGGGATCCTCATGTATGGAGGCATTTTTTAAAGTGAAAATAAAAATCTAAATGTATTCAAGAAATCTAAACATTTACTTTAATAAAACATTTACATTCATTACYGAGGAGGATAGAGCAAACAACTCCAAGTAAGTGAATTTAGCTGAACTTCTGAGCTGCGCAGGCTAATGACTGTGCTGACCAGCTTCAAAACCGTACTACGACTACTGATTATTTATTATAAAATGCCTGCACAGAGGGAGAGACCTAATTGTCTGATGAAGATCCCAACCCCTGTGGGTATCACAGCATACTATACCTGTAAGAGTCAGGGCTCATTAGCCTAATCACAAAGARTAATACTGGGAGCAGAGCTCTGCAAAGCTACTGAATTTTTACTTCCTACGAGTTTCACAGGAACACAAAGTTTTTTGTTTGGGCTTTTTTTTTTTTTCTTGGCATTTGTAACTGGCAGCAGACAGGCTTCTCCCCCCAGCCTTCACCACAGACACCAGCAACCCCAGGCTCTGCAGGGCCACAAACATTCAGCATCTCCTACTGCACCCGATTAATCATTTCCCTCCTTTCACCACGCACGGAGCCACGCAGCCTGCTGAAGCAGGAGCAGATGAGGGTGGTCAGCAGATGCGTGGGTGGTGGGGCTAGAGAGCGATCTTTTATTTTGCATTAATCTTCCACATATAGGCATTGATGCAGCAGGGATTTCACAGTCCCTGTAATATGTATCACTGATTAGAAGCTTCCCTGTTATGCTGGTTTGGAATACAGATATAAATGCATTCAGTATATATTATTTCTGTTGCTGATATTCTTTGGTATTACCATATGAGTTTCAAGCACAGATGCATCTGGGAAAGGATTCATACCCAGATTTCTAATTTTCCTACTCCCTTTCTATTCTGTCCTCCTCCTCTTTCCAGGAACTTTCCTCTTTTTATCAGCCCTGCTCCCTTCCCTCCACAAAGGGAGAGTGAACAAAGGTGACAGCGACCTTTTATACCGAGAAATATTGCGAGACTTGTTTAATCAGTCTCGTTATACACATCTGTGTAGAAAACAGCACAAGATTGCATTTTGCATCCTTTCTTTTCACAAAATCATGCCTTATAAATAAAGAAAATACCCATTCGTTCATCAAAACCACCAAACTGTCGGTGAAGGATTTGGTCCCTACAATAGATTTTAATCTTGCTTCATCCACTCTTGCTTTACAAATGAGGCAAAGTGGAGGCTTTTTTTTTTTTTTTTTTTTAATTGCACAGGTAGACTCCCTTAAGAAACCACATTCAAATCTTAAAAGATCTTGCTGTCTAGAAGGTCTTTTTCAACAGTCTAAGTTCCTCTTGCTCTTGATTTCATCTTACTGCTTCCAAGGATAGCTGCTCTCCTGGAGCAGTGACACTGGTAAACTGTTTTTACATCTCTCCTCCCTGAGCCCAATACTCTCATCTCTCTTCTCAGTCCAGTCTCTCTTGCTAAATGCCTTTTTACTTGCTAGCATTTTCCTGCTGACTAAAATACCACAAGTAAGATGATGCTATGCATTTACATATGCCTTACAACTCCTTGGTGCTTTTCCGTTTCGCCGCCACACTGCATTGGAGTCATTCTGCACCGCTTCCCGCTCACACCACATCCTTGGCTTCAGAACTTCCCTAGCTCTTTTTTGACACACATAGCTGGGACCTGCCAGAGAGGACTACGTTGCAATGTACCCGCAGGAGATATGAACACGCACAGGGACTCATGGCCCACAGCCTTGAAAGCTTCTGCGTCTTYGGCTCCGCTCTGGGTAGGCAGGAGGAAGGTGGTGGCGGCTCTTGCTCCCCAGTAGCCAACGCTCTCGCCAGCTAATGCTCCTCATTGCACTCACACCACATGCAGCTGTGGGAACAGAGGTGACATCACCCTCCTCCAAATGAGGCCAAATGAGATGGAAAAACATTTTACTTTAAAAATCTRTCTAAAACAAACTCTTTCTTAGAATGAAGTTCTTGGCTTTAGCAGTGGTAGATATTACATGGAGCTCAAATATGTTTTGAGTGGAAACAAATGTCCCAAGGCTTGAAGATTATCTTTAGTAAACATGGATTGAGAAATCCTGGAAAGAAATTACACATTGTAAATCCAAAGAACATATTTAGCATGTTTTTTAGGGAACAATGTGTTTTACTCGCAGCTTTCTGGAGGTCATGGTACCAAAGTTTATGATACAGTTATAGGGACATGTGAAACGTATAATCCGAGCCACAAAGAAGAGATGTGAAGAGATGCAGACAGCACAAGGGCTTGAGGAACAACTTGATCCCAGTCCTGTTAATATCAATGGAAGATGCTCATCAGCTTGACAAGATTAGTTTGGACCGAGATCCAAGTAACATGRGTGGTATGAAAACCAACAAATTATCAATATAACGGCTCCAAAAAAGCAACCGCTTCCTCCATTGTTTCCCCAGGAATTCTTTAGTGTTACAAAAGCTAAAATGTACTTGTGGCTCATGTGCATATATCTCAGCTAATCTTCCCCGGTCGGGTGCGATATCAGGAAAATCCAATAGCTGCAAGGACCCAGGATCTGCCTTGGGCTTGTGCTGCCCCATCACCGATACTATTTTTCACCTCCCAGTGAGTCCACAACAATGCTGCTGGTCCAGTTTAATCCACAAAAAGGCATATGTGTGAAAACTGTAGTTCCTTGGCTTCTGGTGGGGATTGGAAAGGTTTTAGAGAGACCATGTGCTTTTTAAGTTATATGTTTTCTAACCGCGCGTTCAGTGTCCTCCTGCTAATGGTGCTCCTTTGAGGACAGGGCCAGCGTGACCTTGCTGGAAGCTCATGTGCAGGCCCAATATGCTCTTGTCCTTCCACAGAGAGTGGTTTGGCACCAAAAACCCRATGGCCGGCTAGCCAAATGTATCTCTAGCTATGTGCACAGTGACTATTATTTCCTTTGACTTGCTCCAGAGCGGTCCCAGGGGCCCTATACTCTTGCCAAGAACCCATGACATCACTTATATTATTAATAATTACAATATATTCACAGATGGATGGACAGATGGATACTCATATCACCGAGTTGTGCTTAAAGTCAATACTTCTCCTTTCTCTTTGCTTCTTCCTACACCCCCAGTTTCCCCTGTTTGCTTATGTACTCCCTACCAGGGAGAGGCAACATGGTAAATTAATGGAAACAAAGCTGGCAAAACAATGAATTAGGAATATTTTTCCCTCTCAAATAAACAAAAAACATCACTCAAATCACCCTTCCTTTCTCCCCTCCAAGCTCACATTCCCTCCCTTCACAGCCCTGAGATTGTGTAAGGTTGTTGTTTTTTGTTTTTGTTTTTGTTTTTTTTTGGGGGGGGGGCACACACAAATCCGTGTTCCTTGCTCTGTTACACTGTTTACGGGGGGGGAAGAAAGGTTCTTGGATCAAAGTCTTGCAAAGGAAAATGCAGAGCAATAGCTGTACATAGCCTGTTCCAGCTGCCCTCCTCGTTGTTCTTGGTTGTTTCAGAGTGGCCAGAAGCGCACTAAGTCATTGCAGAGCAAACAGATGGAAAGACCTGACTCCCACCTGGGTCTCAAAGAACTTTCCTTCTAATTTTATGGCATGGAAAAACGTGGGGAGGGGAGGGTTGGAATAAATTGCGAGTGACAGAAACAAACACAATTATACCACGATTGACTGTAAGGTATGGCTCACTTTGTCTCCCATTTCTGATGAACTTCCAGGAAAACACTGATTTTCRGGGGAGGTTTCAGTGAGCCTGCAGCCTGGAGAAGGAGTCCAGTGGGTTGTTTCATACCTAACTCAGAGTCTCTTCACCAGATGTAACGGAAGAACTAGCACAGTTTAATCTGGGAATGGTTACCCTAGGATATGAAGTGGCAGTGAAAAGCTAGCAAAAGTATACGTACAGAGAAATTTAAACTTCCTCCCCAGCATCTGCCTGTAACAACGCAACCTGTGGCTCTGTTAGGAGATTTACATGTTATTAGAATATTTAGTGCACAGTGAGTTAATAAAGAAAAAGTGCATCAGCTGCTCCAAGGAGGGCCGAATCTATATTACACTGTAGCCTGCCCCCACGCACATGCTGGCCATGCCCCRACTCCGGCTCGGCAGACATTTGGACTGAGCTCTGCCCTCCTGAGTATCCAAGGAAATATAGATCCATTCAAGGCAGGAAAGAAGCTGTACGAATTGCTGTTATGTCCCCCCCCCAGGGTGCACGCGGGAAGGGGCAGACGGAAGAGAGTCCCTGCCCTTCATGAATACTCGGGCACTGAAAGTACCTTGAAAATTTTAATTTTTAACATGCAATTTCATTCTAAGGAGCTTAAACCTATGTCAGAAATGACTTATTGGATATATAGTTTTACACACATACTTTTTGCACTATATTTTTATGCTGTTTCTTTTTTAGACAGTCATTATTAATGCAAACATACCCTCTCTGAGGTATGGATTAATATTAGTTGTCCATTTACAGAGCATTTAAACTACACTGTATGTACTGAAGAACAGTGGAAAAGATAAAGTGCGAGTAGAAGCCTTTACATGGTACCGTAAAAAAATAACACTTGCTGTACAAACATCTCCAGTCACCTCATTTCTGACCTGGGCATTGCATTAATCCAGTCTAGGACACTTGAGAAAATACATCTACACAAGCATATAAAAATTGTAAGTGCCTTTGGGTGTSTATGCACGCACACACTTGTATGTTGTGAACAAGCATTTGTACCAAAGTGAGGCTCACTTGCTCATAAAGTCTGCCTGATATCAAGTCAAATCCTGCTAGGTCTTTTGCTGGCTCTTGTGCTTGCAGTGGAGAACTTCATCTCAGGAAGGTGATTAGACGATTAGAGAAAGTATGCAATGAAGTAGATTACATCTTTGCTCATTAAAGAAAGAAAAGCTCATGAAAGTTCGAAGCAGTTATCATAAAGAGAGTCTTTTCCTTCCCTTGACAGCTTTTGTTCCAAAACCAATGTCTTGGATACCTCAAAAACAATCAAATAAAACACATTCCTGAGTCACCTTGGGTTTCGGGGGCGAGTTTCTTTTTTCTTTGTCTGCTGTTACCAGCCTCAGTTTTCTCAGGGCATGAAAAAAATCAAAATAATACTTTTTTAATAAAAAAAGGAAGACAAGTTCAGATTTGACAAAGCTCTTTTTCTTGGTATCGACAAGCAATCATCATTTATCTTACAAATGGGTACTTGCCTCACAACACATTTGTGTGATCACTGGATTTCTAATCCTTTGAGAATCAAAATAACAAACGAATCTTCACCTGCGTCAATGATTTCAAAGCTAATCAGAAATAATAATAATAATAATAAAAAAAGGCTGGCAGGATTGTTGACAATATTTTAGCAATAAACAATAGATCTTTGCAGGACATTTATGTATTTAAATTCCAAGTGTCAGGAAGCTTAGAAGCATGTTTACAAATAGTAGGTGGCTGGAAGAAACGAGGCCAAGCAAGCAATAAGGCAGAATGGACACCATGGAGGTGCAGAGGTGCTCTCCCTGCATCCTAAACCACCACACGAGACACTGCTGACACACAGGGTGCCGAGACCTGYGCCACCAGCGCTGAAACCATCAGCTACCACACACGCTTCTTGTTTTCAGTGACCACCTTATTCCTCTGAAGTAACACTTTGTCCCCAAAATGCCAAGATGTTTTCTGCAAACGGTTCCTGAATGCAACACTCTCAGCGAAGACTTCTGCAGGAAGCCATTGGAAGTAATAAATTTAGGAATAAAACCCTGGAAACACAGTCAGTCAGCTCACAGGCCTCCCTTCAAGAAACAGTCCCAGGACTGACCCACTTGCAAGACATACCAAAGGCCTGCATAGCATAGCACTTTCCATGGTCTTGGATAGTGATTGGGAGTGGGGGGGACTTCTTAAAGATGATGAACAGAAACTTAGATAATATATTCAGAACTTAATTGGTTTCATGTGGTATCTTTCTGATACTTTACTTATACAAATTCTTCTTCTTCCATGTGATCACTTCAGGACTAAAGTCTCCTACTTGCTTCCTCCATGGGGCGTGTAAACCTCGAACAAGGATGAACATTAAAATCCTGATGCTGAATCAAACACAGCTTTCCATCTATGATGGCTGTTCTTCACATTAAGGTAAACAGCCAAATTCCCATCAGACTGGCACTATGAAAGGCAATGTGCTGAATTTCAACCATTCTGCCACCATAGGCATTCGGGACCTGACATGCGCCACAGGACCCAATCCAGCTTTTGGTGCCAAAGAGATCAGTTTAGTTATTCTCAATAGAGCAAGACAGCCCAGGGTCTGATTATTCAGACCTCTGCAGTATCTGATGCTCTTGCTTGTGCCCCACTCAAGACCCCATCGCAGCAATGTGAATGGGGGTCGTTGCAAACACTACAGACAGCAGGATTGTTTCTGACAACTTGAACATACTGATCAAGAAGGTAAACTTCCCTTCAAGCTTTTACTAAGAAAATCCTTAAACCTAGGAAAAGCTCAGTCTTCAAAACAGTTTGTTCTCCAAAGCAAGTGCTTACATATGACTGACCTGAAATTTGATAATCTATATATAGATACCCATCACAGAGCAATTACTCAACTCTCCATCCAATAGACACATTGCAAAGTGAATAATCTGTATTCCCCAGGCGGTAGCGTCAGAGGGCTGAGGATAATCCTCTTGACTCTGAAAGGAAACCCAATCAGATGTGGTTAGGGCATTTGACTCTGCCTTTGATGAGGGAACATTTACTGAAGAAGAACTATGATAACCTCCTGACTCCAGAAAAATGTTAAAATGTGGCTCAGCAAGAATTTCTGATTGTTTTACTTTACCTTCTGACTCTCGAGTTCAAAGCAGCAAAGTCTTTTCAAAGGCAGATGAATATATTTAGATTTTGGTGACTGATCACAAGTTTCCCAAAAGCTTACATATTCATCCCAATGGGAAGGGGATCACTGAGGGCAACTGTAATTGGTCYGGGGGCATTTTGATTATCTGCAGATTGCCTGTTTCTTGATGCAAAGAAATATCTCTCAGTTTGCTCCATGGGGCTCAGGAGGAAGATCTGTTGGAGACCAGATAGCATTATAAGCACTTCTGACATCAGGCCTCACCCATCATGTCCACTTAGAGCCACTCCAAGGGGTTGTCATGGCACTTCTCTACCTTGACTAAATCAGAACTACGGAAAAGAAAACGCACGCGAGCCATTTACTACCCACTGCTGCAGCCCCACAGGTCTCCTTGCAAGGGCTGACACCACAGACATAGCAAAACAGCATCTCGAAAATACAACGCAGCTGGTTAGGGAAAGGCGATCACAGGGTAATGGGGAGGGAGAGACACCTATCCCTACTCCATATGTAATAGCTGCTCCGACTTACTGCATTTTAGTCTTTGGTCAAGTTTAAAAAAGTGACTGAACAGTGAGTTTCCATTACAACATGCATCATTTTGTCAACCTTATTTTTTCTGATATTTTGTAAATTACAAGAAAATTTGCTTTCTTCTGAATATTCAGATGCTTMAAAAGTTACCCAAAGGATGCAATTAGACCCTAGGGAAATATGCTATTATGTGCACATATCATGTTTTGCATAGGCTTTCCAGCATCTACATAATTTATGTTTTTCTGCATAATTTTCCCTTTTTATGTTTCCTATGTGTTTGTGAGATAATGCAGAAGTCAGTTTTCTACCACCAAAAATACAGAAAGAACTTAAGTCGGTATTCTTACTTCACCCAATCTGCTTTACTTCCCGCAAAACCCTTGGAAAACCCCCTTGAGAAATCCTTTCATATACACCAAACATCAATACGCGAGGAAAAACCCAGAAGGTTGAGGCAGCTTTCTGAAAGAAACTAGAACCTTGTCCACTCCCGT
Organism: Apteryx rowi; assembly: GCF_003343035.1. Lineage (NCBI taxonomy): Eukaryota > Metazoa > Chordata > Aves > Apterygiformes > Apterygidae > Apteryx > Apteryx rowi. The sequence continues at coordinate 2,570,802 of NW_020448641.1, forward strand.
ATTCATCTGGGCATTCACAGGGGCCTCTGATGAATAACGTTAAAACGTTAAAGCTTTTAAACTGTTTATAATCCTCATTTTGCATTTGAAACATACAAAAATAATTCCCGAAAACTTTAAAGTTGCTTTTTAGCTATCCAAGCCAGTCGCTTACATACAAGTTTGCTTGTAATTAAAATAATAAAAATAATAAYGAAAAGGAGGAAGAGAGTTTGCAGTCAGGATATGGTTATATTCCTACATTTCCTTTTCAACTCTGTTGGTGGAGTTTGGTTTTTTTTTTTGTGGATTTTTTATTTTAATGCAAGGGAAAAAGGCAAAGAGAAAGAATTTGCACAGGCCAGCACTGCAGTCTGGCATCCAAGGGCAGTGCCACCCTGCGGTGAAGACTGCCCCAGGGCTCTAGGCTCAGTCCTCAGCCCCAAGGGTTTTGCCCACCTCCAGGGGCTGAGGAACATCATGATTCTCCTCTTCCCCATGGCATGATTCCCCATGATCAGCCAGAAGAAATTGCTTAATGTTTTCAATTTAATTTTTATTGCACTGTCTAATGCACAGCCTAGAGACCAACCTTCACTAGGAGGTGATGGACACTAAACAAGAACTCCCACTCGCTGTGCAGGACTCTGCCACGATGGCTGGTAGATATGTCCCAGTCCCTGCAGAGCATGAGAAAGCTTGCCTGAAGCTAATAATAATAATAATAACCACCACTTTGCTCTCATGTTTTCACATGCTCACAAGACCAAACCTTTCAAACTCCAAAACAGAAGTGTGAAACATAAAAGCACAGAATTGTTGTTTCAAAACATGCTTCTGAAGCATATCTCTCCAGAAAGAGCCTCCCGACTCATAGAAACAAGCAGTACTGCTGCAGGAAGCAGCAGAGGACTCGGTGCTTCCTTCTCGGTTTCATGCACCAACAGCAATGCTAACGTTATATAGCTGTTATAATCCATACGCACTCCCATTTGGGAGGGGGAAAGAAAGCTTTCTTTTCCAAAAAGAGAACAAAAAGCAATATTAAAAACAATCACCAACATCAGAATAAGCGATTCATCCTGTTCACCTCCAAAAAAGAAACAGGCAGTCTACAACAAATAACCATTCCCTAACATAATCCTTGGAAGKGAAAGCAGGAGCAAAAACACCGCTTCCTTTTCTATCTCACCTACAATATCATGGGGTAAACTCACTTGTTTAAAACTCACTCCCAATTCCACGTAAGATCAGTCACRGACCAGCAAGGAGACATTACAAATATGTTTTCTCCTCTACAAATCATGACAGCCTTCAAATCACTAGAAAAATATCTCATGCAAGTAAAAGAAAATATTTATGTTGCAAAACCCACAGCATGAAACAGCAGGAATAAAATAATCTGGTAAAATTTAAAGAAAAAGATTCTTTGTAGAATACATAAGAGAACACCTGCTGCTTTCCTTATTTTTTATTTATTTTAATTATGTTCAAACTAAGCAGTATGCAGATATATAAAAACAAACAGCYGAAAAAAAATAATGAATACTTTTCATTAAAAAGTTCATTTGAAGTCAAGAAAAATGTATGATTAATCAATCGCAACAGAATCTGGTTACAGAAGAGCCCAGTGACATATGTTTGAAAACCATTTGTGTAATTCAAGATAACYGGCAACGAGAACCATTCACGACCAGGCTCTACCAGTGCACGCTGAAAAATTTGGGCCATAATCACCAAATCCTGCACATTTCTTAGAGCCACTGATCCTAACAAGCAGGAGGGAGGAGAGATGACAGTTAATTAGTGGAATACTGATTATATATTAAGGTTAAAAATACAGAAGAACTGATAAATGCGTTTCTGAGACATCAAGGTTTGCTTTGAGGCCTCTGTCTTGGTTAAAGCAAATACAGCGTGAGTGCACTCATCTGCTCTCTTTTTGCTTATTTATAAAAAAAATAATATATACACACACAAGTTTGCACACATGGCTCACTTCCTAATGAGTGTATGTACATAATCAAAGACCCAGTATTGATACGAGTTAATTACACAGAATAAATTTCCTCATGAGATGGAGGACGACATGGAAAAAGTGACTGCTGAGCTAKGGTGAGAGTCACAGAAGAGAAACGGATTTATTTGAATGAAAGCTAGGCCAGGCCTGGATTCGGTGAGGTCACACCTGAGGTAAGAAAAGATGAAATATTTGAGAAGTAGTTTCCTGAGGGAGCAGGTGAAACGGAGAGTGGAGGTGGCAGGGGCCATTTTAAAGCATCCGGCAGTGCCATTTTAAAACCCCTCCGCCTCAGAAATACCCAACTTTCCAGCAGGGAGCAGGTGAAATGGAGAGTGGAGGTGGCGGGGGCCATTTTAAAGCATACGGCAGCGCCATTTTAAAACCCCTCCGCCTCAGAAATACCCAACTTTCCAGCAGGGAGCAGGTGAAATGGAGAGCGGAGGTGGTGGGGGCCATTTTAAAGCATCCGGCGGCGCCATTTTAAAACCCCTCCGCCTCAGAAATACCCAACTTTCCAGCAGGGAGCAGGTGAAACGGAGAGCGGAGGTGGTGGGGGCCATTTTAAAGCATACGGCAGCACCATTTTAAAACCACCTCCGCCTCAGAAATACCCAACTTTCCAGCAGTGAGAGAGACTCGAAAAACCGTTTATACCAAAATGGCTCGGCCTCACCTCTGTACCTCAGAAAGAGGCACCCGTTCRTGAAAGCGCCATTTCCGCGATCCCGCTCTGATCCAGAAACGCAGAGGCATGCACGTCACACACGTGTTGTGTCACRGTTCTTCAAAATTAAAGTTAAAAAACACACGAGCTCCGTGTGGCAGCCGGCTCAGTGGTCGCCGCACAGCGACTGCTCCAGTCAGAGCGGAGGCGGCCGCCCGGTGCACGCTCCTGCGGCGGGCAGGTGAAAAGCTTGTTAAAACCGAAAAAAAACAAAAAGAAAAAAAAACCCAAACACAGATAAATAACAGAAGTGAAATAACCCCCTTTCCGGATGCTTGCCCCGACCCTCCCATGCGACAGCCGTCTTCCCCATGCCTCGTCAGCAGGCACCTCCAGACACACCATAAATAATCTGAAAACATAAAATATCCGTATCATTAACACCAATATTTTACAGAGAAAATAAGGATGAGCAGCTTCTTTCCTTGATGACAATGACACCRAACATTCAAGGTGAAAAGCACTGCTATAGGAGGGTGCTGGAGGTAGGAAGTTATGACAGTATTTTTTTTTTTCCATGAACTTTTTTCCCCCAGTTTGGACGTATTCACCGCAGTGGTGACCRCACTCCGTTCACTTTTGCTTCCCGAAATGGTTAAAGTGAGGGCTTTCCCCRCGGTGAGAAGCAGCACCTGACTGCATCTCCGGAGGCACCTCCAAAAGTTAGGCTGAATTAAACAATCACCAAAAAAATAATGATAATAATAAAACAGAGCTATGCAAGGAGGAATTTGTGGCCTCACTAGCCAAACAAAAACAACGGAGAAATACAAAATAGCTTACGACACAAGACTTCAGACCAAAACTGTGCGTCATACTCAATTAATGGAAACTCATTTGAAGATACTTAGTGATTTTTTTTTATTCTTTTATAGGTTAAAAAAGTCCTTTAGAGTTTTTCCATATAAGAATAAAGACTGGAGAATCRGAGATGGATTCTTTCCTACTATACGACACTGTGAAATTATGAAAATAACAGAGGAAAGTCCAAATATTGCAAAGGGGAAATTTCTTCTTTTTGCCCAAAACTATCTTCTTTCACCATTTTTACAGATTAACAGCATTTTTGAGAGGAAAGTTGTTTTGAATACAAAAATCTATTAAAACACAGAAAAAGGACTTTTGGACAACTTAAACCTTCTCACTTAATGGAAGATTTTATCAAAACTGACCTTTTCTCATGAAAACCCCACTTTAATGAAATGTGGGTTTTCAGTCCAAAAGTGCTTGACAATATTCCCAGGCTAAAATTGTTAACCTTAAAGCAAATRCAGCTATTTTTCAGTATTAAGAAACAATAGCCAAGCTGTTCAACAGATAGATTTCTTTGAATTTTGGACACCCGCTTGGCATATCMTAGTCAATAGTATTTATGATACATGGAGGAATATCTAATGCATGTTTTATGTAATAAATACATGAAAATGCATCCCTTAGTTTTAAAGGGTGGTGGACCAATCCCAAGCATTTTTGCCCTCTGTTGTTTACAGAGACCTTTTCTGGCCAAAGCTCTGCTCCCAAGTGCTGCAAATAGATGTCTTCTCACTCAACTTTGTATTTATAATATCATAAAAATAAATGTGACATATTTAGAAGATGCGTCATATTTTAAAAAGCTTGACCATGGCACATTTTGGACTTGATATTTTTTAAGGTTTACCCCTTTTAAATAAGATTTCCTGAATAGTTCTCTATGTACCAAAAATCTATTTACAACACTCAGCTTTTACACAACTAAAGTTGGTATCTTCAAAAGCAAATGCACGGATGCCCTGGTGGACCTGTCTGGAACCAAGAACAGTATGGACACTTTTGGACCACACTCTTGCCTTTTATAGCAGAGGCAGGCAGCAACACCGACCTTCCTTCCTTAAGCTGAGACCTGGCTAGCACAAAAAGTAGCTGAATTAGCACCAAATTTTTCAGTGGGTTCCAAGCTGCTGTCACCTAAGCAGCCACCAGTTAAAATATATATAGCTATATATCATATATATTCAAATAATATTTCTTGTTTCTAAATCCAATTTATCTCCAACTATTTTATGTACTATATTTGAAGAGGTATCTCATCCAGGTCTAAGACATTTTTGGCTGTGTTGGGGTACAGCAGCTATTAAAGCACACAGCAAAGATTACRTTTTTGTTGAGGCTGGGTTTTGAAGAACACAACTGCAACTCACTGAAAACGCAAGGGAAGGTGAGCAAACAGAATATAATTTTTGGAAGTGGGATTTCCACAGATTGCTGCATAAATTCCCCCCAAAAGGGCAAGAAAAGCCTTCTCTTGCCAATAGGCTAGCCTACAGCTGTCCTTTTCTCTTCCAGTGGTACCTCTCAGCTAATGACATATAAAAGAGATAACTATTTGTGTCTGAAATATTCACGGAAGGGGAGGTCTATGATCAGGCTGTAGTAAACCCCATGAGTATAAATGTCCGCTCCGCTCCTGTCCCTGGTCTTTCTGCTCCCTTTACAAGCCACCACGGCTGAGATTTTCACTTTTTTCCCCCCTGGAAAGAGGTGCAGTTTAGCGGCTCCTCGTGTCAGTGCCGCACAAACACAGTAGGTGCCCTGGAGCACAGGGGCATTCTCCTGGGACTCTGGCTAAAGCCCTATTGATGTGTCCCTAATTCAGATCTTAGGAGCCATCAGTAGCAGCATGGACTTACTGACGAAATACTCAATTTGGCATGGAAACTATCAGCCAAATTTTTCAGGCAGTGCTGGGAAAATCACATTGACATGATACTTGACATACTCAGGTTTTGTTTTGTTTTTAAAAAGTTTCGTTTATTACATTCCTTAGTCTTAAAAGTGAAATTGTTTTCTAAAACAAACCTAGTGAAAAATAGCATTGTGGACTTCTCCATTCATTGCCTTTCAGTGATTCGAGACCAAATTTGCTCAATTTGCCACCAAGACAATGCTTCACTGTTGGCTTTCCCTCCCTGCCAGCCATGCAAACTCAGCCTGGGATATCAGAGTTAAGACGGGTTCTGTCCTGGCTCACCCATCATTACCAGGAATAAAGATCCTGCAAATATGCTCATTACGTATTATCGGCACCCAGTGCTCSAAGAAGAGAGACCATTTTGATTGTGATGGAAAATTGCAAAGCCTTGCACGTCTGATTATTCAGTAAATTCTCATCTGCATATGCCGGGTCATTCATTGTTAATGATACACCTGATTGCAAGGAGCGTTATGCAGTTGGGTGTACGGGATTCCACGCTGACCATTATTGTGCTCAAAAAGCCTGCGCTGTGCAGAATTACCTACATCCCCTTGCCGGCATTATCAAAATCACTGTCCTGAGCCAGTTGCCATAAATGTGTGTGTGTGGAGGAAAAAACAGAATCTTGTAATTGATATAGTGCAGAAAAGGAGGAAAATTATCACAGGTGGTGATGGCAGATGTGACAGCCCAGGATACTTGGCAAAATATGGAGTATATTTGATTACTGATATGGATGCTTCTATGATGTTGACGCTTCGACTTGTTCTCAGCCCTTTCAGTAGTAATGAGTTTTATATAATCAAAAAAATTCCACTTAAGTTTTTTTTTCTTTTTTAAACACCTAAATCATTGTGATCAATAGCAGCTGCTGTGTGATATTAGGTAGCCAAGCAAGGCTATAAAATTCCTTCAGTAAAACAATGGCAGCAATTAAATGTTTAAAAACTGATCATCGCTGTCAGATCTCAAAATGGATGCGTGGCCACATGAAAGACAGCAGCCATAGACATTATACTATGGCACAGGGCCAAAACTACTATATTTCCAGGCAGTGATTCTAAATGTTATTATTACAGTTAATTAGTGTATGCTAATTATTTTTTTATGAATTTTTGCTTCCCCAATATCCTAAGATTTTTTTCTTGTCGAACTGTAGCAAGATGCACGCATTCCCCTTTGTGCAAAAAAAAATCTCTCTGCGGCTGCCCCCCTTCCTTCGCCCAGAAGCGCGACCCATCCTTTCCAGCTGGACCCTGCCTTTAAAGCAGGAGGGAGGACAAGTAACAGTCCCTTACTACCATGGATTGAGAATGAGTTAAAAAAAAAAAAGTGGGGGATTTAGTCACTGAAGAATTTTAGAAAGCCAGTTTCAGGCAAAGCCATGTTCCAGACCCGGCTGATATACTTCAAAAGCAAAACTCAGTGAAAAATGCAGCCCTGGAGTCTCCTTTCCCAAACTCGTTGGCCATGAACAGCGGCATGGGTGTGCTGGTAACTCTGTAAGCACCGACCATGCATGTGGCTCACGATTTTCTCCGCATCGCGGTTTTCGGGCATGGGAATTTCAGACCCGATGCCCCTCTGCCCAGAAGCCGTTCCTGCAGAGGGAGCTTCAGCCTTTCCCTGGAGGCTGTCCCACACCTATGCACTCTCTTCCTTTTAATCCCCAATAAAGAGACCGTTTTTAGCTCTAAAGCATGAAATTTCAGCCCCTGCAGAATTTAAGCTGTAACTTTGAACTTTTGTACAAGAGCTCTTCCTCAGGAGCCTGGGAAGCACAGGTTAAAAAAAAAAAAAGGAAGAAAATATTTCTCCAAAGGGTCAGTCATGCAGAGGCAATTTAGCTGCAGTAAGGACAATTAACCTCGGTGTCCAAACAGAAGTATCCCTTCACACACACCGTTTAACTCTGACATAGCACTGCCTTCCCGGACCGGCTCAGACGCGCAGATTTGCAGCAGGCTACTGAGCATTGATCTTTGACCAGCCATTACAGAGACACGATATAATTTAAGATAAATGATCTAAAAGCAGCACACTTTAGAAACCACACAGTGGATGTGGAAATAATCCATATGGGAGGCCAGCTGTCCGTTTTGCTGACCAGCTACGGATCATCTTTGGTTTTAACTCCCTTTCACACCCAGCGGGACCCTTGGAAGCACCACAGTTGTCTTGGTTYTACAAATTATCATCCGGTTTTGGGCGAGGAAAGGTGCCTGGTTAAGTGTTGCTGCGTGAGCATCGCCCCAAGAAATTTGGGAATGGCTGGACCAGGACTGCGTATTTCCTCATAACCACAGGCTGCCCCTCTCTCACTTGCACCCCTCGCAGGACCCGCATTTGCAGAGAGGAGATGTTTTGGCACTTAGTCATTGATTGCGTGGTTTGGACTGCTCATTTTCAATCCATGCAAAAACAAACAAAAAACCCCACACATTGCATGCTCACAAAATTCTGATTTTATGGGTTTGGAGGAAAAACAGCAATGTGATTTCTTCTCAGACGACAGGAAAAGCAGCCAGAAACCTCATGGTCTCCCCAGCAGCCTGAAAGCCACAGCCAAGCAGAGCATCCCTTTCTCCTGGCAGGTTCAGCCAAGCAGAGGCCTCCACATCCAACAGAATAAGGTGAAYGGTTCACATTAACCTCTGAATGAAGCGGCAAAAAACCCTTCACAGTAGCAAGCGTGGAACCGAGACAGTAACAAAATGTGCCTCGCCGGTTTTTGGCCAAACAGTTTGGCAGAGGAAGCCTTCCTGCAAGATCAGCGGCATGGGGCCGGGAAGGCAACATCTATATCCATTGACGAATTTCCCATCCACTGTGTTGCATATTCTGGGGGGGGAAAATCAATAAAAATAAGGCCATTGTGCAACATTTCATGGGATTTGCAGATAAGAAAAGATTTGAGGCAGAATGACCACACAAATTAACTGCTTTCAGTAAAATGCCTTTTTAGGGCCAGTTTGTCCAAACTAACTAATTTATCCAACACTTTCTATATATGTGAGTAACTATTACATAACTTTCAAGGGTTCACATTCATAATATACATGTCACATAATACTAAAGAAATTACCATTTCAAAGAAGTTTAACTGATTCACAGATGGACACAGAGGCAAGCGCAAAAGTATTGGGCAAACAGTAAAGGCAACTTAAGCCGAGACTGCAGCGGGACAGGTATTTAGCAAGGTTTGAAAACAAATGACTAAAGCAAAGACCCAGAAGATCCGCTCGCTCACTTCATCTGTCTTTGCCTCTGTTAAGAGCAAATTGTTCTTCATATAGCTCCAGCCTCACCCTTAACCTCCAGAAAGATCATGAAAGAAATATRCCACCAGTACACCGGAAAACTCCCACAACAGTTTATCCAGACTAGGTTCAGCATTTTATTTTTCCTCTCTCTGAAATATAGTCYAAATATGAGCCCTTACCTCATACAAATCTTCTACAAATCCCTTTTGTTCAGGGCCTTTAGACAAAACAGCAGATTTAATACTGTAAATCTCCAGGGACAAGGGGAAGGTGGAATGCTCCAAAACCAACAGAAAAAGATATTTCTAGGCTGCAAAAAGGCCTGTGTTCACACCCATTGCCACCAAGAGCCATCCGCAAGGGCTTGAAGCGGGACCATTTAACAGTATAGAAGGATATACGGAATATCCATACTGCAACAATTAAACCATTCCTAGATACCATATCGGCCTGGACATCAGACAACCTCAAATTCCAGAGTGAAGCTCCCATTACAAAGAACAGAAATAAAAAGCGATAATATTTTATTAAAAAAAAAAAAGTCCCATGAGCCACCCCTCCCCTTGCAAGCAATCAGGAGGCTTTTCTCTTCTATGCTTCATTTTTCTTTTTCATGCCATGAATATGCGTTCTCCAGACTGTCTAATTCTAGTTAGAACTTTTTCTAATTTAATATCTCTGTGGTTGGTGAGGGGGTTAGAGAGAGAAGATACATTTCCAGTTCTTCATGTGTTTTCAGTATCCTTGTGCCCCTCGAGAGTCGTCTTTGGACCTGTTACAAGTTTCTCCTAACTGAGAGTAATAAAGAGGGAACCAAAACACCTCATTTTTAGAACATTGGTCTTCTGACCTTAACCATGCTTTAGTTTATTTACAGTTTTGCACGCTAGTGTAGCCCTGTTTTGGGGGGGTCCCAGGGCCGGGCACCACAAAGCGCTGCTCAAGCAAAACGGGCAACGCGACTCCGGGTGCTCGCCCCAAACTACCAGCCACTGAGCAGCAAGAACTCCTGTTCATTTCTGCACCAAGCAAAAATGGTTTTGAACCCCATCCTCTCCAAACATTTTCCTTTTCACCCGAATATTGAATCCCTACTGCATCGCCTGGGACGGTTGAGGGAACCTGTCCCCATCGTCACTGCCATCCCCAGGGCAGATCCTGGTGAAAGCCTCACACCGTGCTGTTTTTCCCCAAATTGAGTGCAATGACAGAGAAGGCGAAGGTGCCTCCGTGAAGTCCGTAATTTCCAATTAGCTCCAGCGCATCCTTTATCCGAGCAGCCATGTGGCGCCGTCATGGATGCGAAGGGTAAGCACAAAGAGACAAACACGCAGATAAAATATTTACAAACAAGGGCTGCAATTCCGCATTAGCTATTATCTCTCCCTTTATTTAAGCACATGTCTGTAAGCACTGCCCAAAAAGCCGGCGTATGTTTAATAAGCCCCGAGTACTCCTCTGACTTTGTTGTGCCTGTCGAATTCCTGCCAATATTCCCCTTCCAGCTCCATCTCATCTCCGCGCGGCCATTCATTCCACAGATAAACACTTTGCGATGCAAAAAACAAGCTGTGATTTTTAAGCAATTTGATAGTAAGTATATTCTGCGTGCTAAATAGAACCGCTACACATTGGAACAAGCACAGTTTCACCAGTCTCCGAGAAATGACAGCAAATTAACAGTAATCAGATCAGTGCTTCAGCTGGTACCGAATTGTTAACTATACGCTGGTAACGTTGCTAACCGACTGCTCAGGCAGAGAAAAGGCAGAAAATAGGGAGGAAAAAAAAACAAAATAAACAGGAAAATCATTCCTTTTCTATTAATAAAGAGCTATTTTCAGCCTCCTCCCAAGTACAACTTTGGTACAAGCCTTCCGTAAGCAAGCTTTGCCATGCCTAACTGACAGTGCCTTGCTGGCAAGTAAATGGGTTGGATTTTACACGTCGCTGCTATCCGTTTCACTCAGCTTTCCTTTCTGCTGCGTCCGGTGCGACCACCAGCTCCCTTCAGCATAAAATTTTCAATATGCCCATCGCTCAGTACACCTATTTTTGCAGCAACAACAGCCACCTCTAGATAAATCTGTTTAGTAACAAGGCAAAATTATTGCTATAAATTCAAAGTCTTCTCCTGGCCCTTGTTACATGTTTCACACTGGAAGAAAAAAAAGGGAAAAAGAAAAGGGAGAGAGAAGGAACGAGAGAGGGAGAGACCTTTCTTGCCCTACAATGCAGGCTGAAAACTTGCCACTTCTGCCAAAGCACATCACTGCCTTGAGGACTCGCTCGCCTGCCCGGGGACTCTGTTTCAGAACCGCAGAGATACTCCTCATTCCTCTATAATTCCTCCTGCAGCCACCACTCTGCTGACTGCTAGTCCCTGTTCTTTTTAGGATACCTTGAGGAAATCTTTGGATGGATTAGCTGTAGTAACACACATCAACTTAGATGTTGACATTTCCTAATACAAATTCTTGTTTAATTTGTTGCATGACCATTTCAGCTATTTTTCCCCCCATATATTTTGGAGGAATTGTATTAACATATATATTTTTACAGCTTGGCTGATCAAAATTCCTCAGAGGTAGGTAACAGCATACAAAGTAAAGCAAGGTCATTAACAAATCGCTGTTAGGAAGCATCCAAAAGGATTTTAAATCCTTAACACAGGGCTCATAATAATACAATAACACTAGATTTTTGCATCATAGCCACACCAAAATGAGGATCCAGCACCACTGTAGTGAGCCCCTCAGATCTCAGCCTCTGCTGCAAGGAAGAGCTGACTAACAGAAGTCACTCGCCTTACCAAGCACCTAGTCACCAGGCTAGTCTTAACATCCGTTTGCTATTTCTCGTGACCAAACTGTAGAACCATTTAACAGCCATTTCAAATGCGCAAAACAGTTACATTTCTAGAAAAGAAAAATTGGGTGGGAATAAAAATTAATAATAAATTCAGGCTGAAGGTGGCAGGTATTTTCAAAAATGCAAAGCAAGGCTTTCAAGTATAAAAGCACCTCATTATAAAGTGTCCAAAATAAACTGGTTCATGTAAGATATTTCAAAATATTCCCCCCCTTTTCTTTTTTTCTTTTTAAATGCAGCCTTATAACCTTTGATTTCAAATAGCTTTTTTTTAATTTAAAAATGGCTACTTCGACAAGAAAATAGGTAAACAAAAAGCTTAAATAATGCAAACCCAAAACTGTATGTTTTTATGGGCTTATTACTTACTTCTTTTATCTCAGAGTAATGATACAAAATAAAATACAAAAGTCTCAGACTGAGCAAGCCAGTTCTTTGGCCTCGTCAGCAACTGGGAAAACTACATTTTTGCTTAGCTCAAATTTCACAATTTCTATCTTCATATTATCATTGAGAAAGTTAGTATTAAAGTGAGCAAGTGCAAAACTCAGCACTTGCAAACACCCACCTTCCCACACCATTCCAGGCTGTGCCATCTCTCCACGTGCAGCTGAAATCAATGCAACTGCATTTGCTTGCAACAGCTCAGAACTGGGCCCAGAAAGATTTTATGCAGGGAGTAGTTACACCCCAAAAGGTCCCCTGCTGATGACTGTTTGCTAGCAGAACTGAGAAAAGAATGGCAAGAAACACTGGCAAACATTTTAATCATTGCCAATTTTTATGACATTATAGCAAGTCTGATGATGGCTGGAGATTTTCTTAAAGCTGCTGCTTCCACAAGCGATTACTACAAAAAAGCGCTAATTAAATCAGACCAAGAGCTTTCCTTTAGGTAAGTAAGAAAATCACTAGTACCCAAAGTTGCAATAAATTTTTAAGGATGTGTTCCAAGTATGACACATGGACTCAGAAAGAGAATCAAACAAAAGTGTATATTTTAAAGTTATAAACCTAAATTATTTTTCAATAAACTGTTGGCAATTTTCCCTTCATTTTTCTTATGTGCTTTTGCATTTGTTTGTTGTCAGCAAGTATTCATGCAAAAAAAAATTTCAGACCCAGTGATAACAGGCACTTAATCAAGAAAGTTGTCCCTTAGAACCAAAAACCGGGGGATTTACATCCCCTGGCTTTATTCTTCTGTATAAGAGGCACCTACCCTGCTAGTTATTTTGGCACTTTTATTGTAAGCAGGAAGAGAAAACAGGAGGGAGAGGGCTCTCTCCAAGGGGAGATTCAGTGTGCCTTAGGACAGGATAAACCTCCACCTGAAGCTACTTCTCTCTTTCTTCTCCCTCTTGACTACCGAGGCAGCATCGATGAGCAGCTGAAGCCACACATCTAATTGCCAAGTTTCCAAAACTCTGAGCTGCAGCTCAGCAGTAGGACTCACACTTCAGCAGCTACCTGACACAAATTAGAGGGATTAAAATTTTCCAATCCAGAACAAAAATGGCATTGCGTGGCTTAAGCAACCAAAGACACAGCCCAGATAAACACTGAACTTGAATTCAAGAAATGCAATTGATCTGAAGTAATCCATAGGTGGAAAACCCCATAAGTGAAGCCCTCAGACCATTTCAAATAATGAGCATATTTACCAATTTTCTTCTAGCCCCATATAGCCATCAGAGGCCAGGGCTGGGCTGTTCACACATTGCAGCTACAGCTGTGTTTCCTGTGCTGATGGCTGTCTATCCGCTATACCATGCCGCACACCTAGATTGCTCTTCCATTGCTCGCTGCTTCCCTAATTCAGTCCCAAACACTGCAGGTAGGCTGGGGCTGGACACCAGGACCACCAGCTTCCCTCTCTGCAGCATACCTATCTCGTTGACTCCTCAAGTGGCAGAATTAAAATGTCTTGCCCTTTCCCCCCGCCACTTCTTTTTTTAAGCCTCTTTCTGTCTTTGTCAATTCAAAAATCCTACAGATCATACAAATTTGCAAGACCCAAGTGACAGCGAGCCTTTGAACGAGCACGGTCGCATGTGCTGCCAAGTCATCCCTCGTGCAGGCGTGCAGCAGCAGCGGCAGAGGCTCCAAGGCCGTCAGGGGAAATTTAAACTTGGAGACTGGAAATGCCTGGAAGTCATTGCCTTCTGGCTCACCTCCAGTAATCCACTAAAAATCAGTATTGGTAAAGTTCACACCATGAGTACCGAGATGTGTTGTGAAGTGTAGGGAAAAACATGGGAAATGTTACATCTGTAGGGAAGCGGTTTAATAAATGTTTAAGGAAACGACTGCTTTCACGATCCCCTTCCTTCCTATAAAATTGAGATCTCGCTTAGATTTCTGTCATCAAGTCTGTTTGTTCCAAAACTGGAGGTGTCTCAATGCATTTGCAAGGCCATGTGTGATCTTTAAACGTTTAAACGTTATGTGTCAGTGACATGTTGCCTTGCGATTTAACTTGAATCTTTTCCAAGCCTCTTTCCCTGGTCCTGCACAATAAACACAGAAAACTTTTTGAGCAAGTGCCTTTATTTTCAAACTAGTTTACGCTGAGGCAGTCTGACACCCCCGTTCAAAAATGCAAATGGAAGAGTGTTTGGGGGTAAAAGCTACAAAAGGACTTTCCAAAGTTTTGCCACAGTGTTTACATTGCCTCATCATTGTTCAGCAAAGGATGAGGCACTTATGAGTGCACCTAAAAAGGATGTTCTGGACTCAAGAGCACACACCAGACCTGCCCATCGCGGAAATCACGCTGTGCAGGATTGCCTTGCTCCTCAACATGCCTGCTTTGAGAGCACACCGTAAGCCTGTCCTGCCAGCGACCTCCTTATCATCCCACAAATCCCTCATTCATTTTTTAATCCACAGAGTATGTTTTATAAGCAGCTGCAGTCATCTGAAAAAAGGTCTTTCTCCAACTTATTCCAATATAGTGCGTATCTCTACTTAAAACATAAAAATAACCCTAATGGATGTTCTTATATTCTTTTAATATTGGGTCTAGGGTTGGGAGTGCAGCTATAAATGGTCCTGGGTATTGAGCATTTTCTTGCAGGTCAGAAGCTCAAACATGGCAGAGGTTAGAAGGAACCAGAAGTCATTTACCTGCTGGTAGCTGCGTGAAGCAAGCTAATCATTTCGCTCCTGTTTAAGCAAGAGTCTAGGTTGCAAATCCCATGACAGCAAGCGACGCTAATTGGCCCCGTTGCCTCAGCAAAAAGGTCAGAAATTGGGAGTTTCTGTTTGATCCCTAGCACATGGTCTTCTGACAAGGAGTTTATCACAGCCAAATTAATTGATTCATCTTCTAAAGAAAAAGGTCCAACTACAGAACTCCTTGAAAACGAGGCAAACAACTTCTGAATTCCCAGAAAAACACCAATGCACATCAGTCATTGACCTTGAAGGCAGACTAGAAGGTACCAGACCGCTGCTGCGACCACCAGTTGGAGACCCCCACAGACTACACCTGCCCGCTCCTCCCAGAGCTGGTCTCCTTGACACCTCCTCCAACACCACCAGGGTGCCCAGCCCTCGCCCATGCCAGGGACATGCACCTCAGAGGCCTGAGAACTTCATGCCCTCATCATTTAGTAAACGTGGAACACAACAGCTTCAGCTTGCATGTGAAAAATAAAGCAATGTTTGGAGCAAAGTGTGTATGACAGATGCAACAGAAAACCGTCAACAACCAGGAGCGTGCAACCTATTTAATACAGGAGCAAAAGGAGGGGGGAAGGGGAGAAAAACAACTGAAAAGTGAGATTTATTATGCAGTTAGTTACCAAGCATTTAAATTTTAAGAGTCAGGAAACTGTAATTTTAGTTATTACTGCATTATGCATTCATATATCCTCATGCTCATGTAATAAGAGAACTTCAGAATGGCATGACACATTTTAATTAAAACACAATTAATTTATTAACAATTATGACTATGCAAACAGTGGATACTTTTCAGTACCTTTAACCATGTTCTTCAATGGTGAATGACACACCAGAAACAGGAATAGTTCAGATGTGATACAACTGTTTCTTGAACTACAGGCTATTTTCTATGTATATTTCCTTTTTTAAAACTATATGTTTCTCCATATCTCTGGTATGAAATAATTTTCTCTGTGGACAGTGATAAGGTAGGGCCACTAAATAATACACGGCTCCTCAGCAGTTATTGTATGATTTGCAACTGTTTCCTTCTTTACCAGCTGTATAAAGAAAACTCACTCAAGTCTGATTTGTTCATCAAACTAAATAAACAAGCTAAGACAAACTTTTCATGCCCATAGTTACGCTTTTTCAGGTCAAGCTTACCATTCACAAACAGGACACCAACAGTCCTTACAGCACTGAAAAGGCTAGCAAACGTTGCTACCACCACACCAACCTCACCTGGGGGAAGCAGCAGAAGGAAAAGGTCTTTCTTCAGGGAACACGTACCAGGATCTGCAGAAAACTCAGGCTCTCCTCTGCACACCTGCTCTTAAAATATCTCCTTAGTAGGAAGCTTTTGACAAATGATGAAGAATGAAGATCCCACCAATAAGACATCTCGCAGCCATTCTTGGGGAGGAGCATCTGCAATCAGTGCAGCTGTTTACAATTTAAGATTACAAACAGGCTCGTTTATATGGCAGCAGAAGTCACTCATTTAAAACAAGGTGTGAATTTGAAGCACCATGCTTCAATGGTCCAGCTCCACCTGAGCAGGCTAGTTTTTGGAGTGTTGGTTTTCTTCACCCCAATTTAAGCTCTTAGCAGGTGGGAATGCTTTAAGCCAAAATGAAAGAACCATGTTGATTCTAGAAGAAATGTTTCTCCATAGGAGTTTACACAGACTATGGTGGTTTCCCTTTACCAGCTTCCTTAGTGAAGTTTGCCTTCTCTCCAGTCAGAAATCTATTCTAGATTTTCTCATTGAACACGTTAAAAAGTAACTTTGGAACTTAGCAGCAAATCTAACTGAGAACAATTCTAAAATTATATTCTGAAGAAGAGAATCTACTTATTTCTTAGCTATAAATGTGGGAAAATGGAGGAGCCATCAGAATTTTTACCACTTCTTTTCCAGATTATGTGTTATGGAGTACTTAAAATGCCTTCAAGAGGAAAAAAAAGTTCACTGATGAACTGATTTGAAATCCAGCAAAGAAATGAATGAGTCCTCCTTGATCCTCAAGGAAACAAAAAGCTGAGCTTAATATTTGCTCCCTCGCTTTCAAGCTCAGACTAAAACCTGTGGGCTTGTTGGGGAAAAAACATGTTCATTTTCACTAAAAACCCATGTTTTGCTTGAGAACTAATGAAAAGGGAAAGAATAAAGCCAGCTGTATCCTCCTTTTTCTCTTATATACCGAAATCTCTCTGGTCACTGCAGTATATGGCTTCCATCTTAGTTCAAGCACCTCCAGACTTGGGTGTGTTTTCCTCTAATTAAGAATGCGTTACCCCTAATTAAGGCAGCTGCTGGTTCCCTCTCCTGGCCACTGCCAAGGCCCGTCGGTCGGGGGGTGAGTGGCTCCTGCTTGGAGAAGAAACGTCAGCAGTGGCTTTGGCACAAAACCAGCAGGTTGCTGTCTCCAAAGGGGCTCCAGGGCCCTGAGTTGGGGAATTCATAAAACGCATGGTGCAAAATTTGCTGCCAAAATGAGTGTCACTTAACAAGGGAGGTGGCACCCAAAATATTCACCTCTTAAGTTATTTTGGAAGGGAAAGCTGGAAGCAAAATTGAGATTATCAGGTCAACAAAATGTGTTGTCTAAAACACATGGTATAAATAACAGGGTTAAAGGTTTAGCAGGCAAGTGAGCATCTCCTAACAAATCCACTAGCTATCAGATGTAGATATCCTTAAATACTCAAAAAGTACTAATTGCACCTCTGCATCAGCCTTACGGTTCTTCTGTACCTGAACCCTGAAACTTGCAGTTACAGAAAAACCTGACATTAATAAAAGTTTCCCCTTAATTCATAATATTCTCCCAATGTTAGATTTTTTATCAGTGCAAAAGCCTGATTTTCTTTCTTTGCTTTATATTACAGTAACATGCTAGCCTAGCATATTGGATGGGTTAGCAGTATTCACAAAAGGTTACCTGTATAAACTTCTGGTCTCAATAATATAATTCCAGAGGAAATGTATCTGGGATGAAAAAGTCATTTTTTTAAATATACTTTTTGGAATGTCACACCAGAATTTCATCCAATATTTTTTTATTTTTAGATAAAGTGACTTTTACTTCTTATATCATTCTCTGTTTTACATATTGGCATCTTTTACTGGGTTATTTGCTAGATGTTTTGATGACCAGCCCCAAAAACCACCCTAGGCAACAGATACCGGCAAACCAGCAGGTCAGACTTCTGCCCCACCTCCTTCACCTCCTCCAGAGCAAAGCATCATAAATTCAAGGTTTACTCTGTAGGGAAAACATTTATGAAACTATAGAGCTATTCTGGGGTAGATGATAGAATATAACTTATGAGTGACTCATACAGTCTCAGCCAAACTTGTCCTAATTAGAAAACAGGTAATTGTATTTGCTTGAGGAATGACAGCTGTGGTATAAGGCCAGGAATGAAACTCTTTGCAATTGCTGCAAACTGTTCTCCCCACCTCCTCCTGCTCTCCCAGAGAAAACTTGGGAAGCCATAAAATGGGCATATAAATGGAAAACATGCATATTTCCAAGCCTCAGAAGGGGTCTTTCTCCAAGATGATCACAGGTCCACTTGGTAGCAAATACGTGCAAGGGGAGCRCACCGCTGTCGAAGCCTCTACAGACACCAAGGCAAAAAGTCGCAGTTTTCCAGGATGATTGGCAAGAGGTAGGTTGTCTTCGAGCTGCTGCCGAGGATGAGAACGTAATTAGATGTCAGGCACAAGTCAGCAACTGCCACCAGCTGCCACTCATTTTAAACTGCTCTCACCAACCCTGTGTCCAGGAGGCAGGCACATACATTTAGGGCTAAAATGTAGGGCTACGGTAAAAGTAAATAAATAAATAAAGCATGTGTGTCTGTGTCTGTGTGAGAGAGAGAAGCCTACAGAATATATTATGTTTGAGATTTACAATGGGGAAGATGAGAAGACCATACCCTAGCTGCGTTTAGCAGTGCTTATCAGCAGGGATCTGCAGGATTCCTCCATCCAGATTGCAGATTTCATCCCCTTTGCAGCTGAAAAAGACTTCCTATGTCACCTGTGTGGGATATTACTAGACTATTTCCTATTCTTCCAGCAATGAAACTAGTGTACCTGGAAAGAAATGGTCACACARATGTCATAGGAGGATTAATGCCTGATAGGAGCATGAGAAAATGAACTTAAGGTATTTTACCCAACTGGACGTTTGTGTTTAAGTGATTTTAGACATCAGGAATGAGAAAAATGGGATTACTGGAAACCATGCTTCTTATACCTAGGGAAGAAAACTGGTGTAGGGATGCTGTGTCATGCTTCCTCTCTATTACACCATACCATACGGTGAGCAACCAGTTCACTGCTCATGCTGTTGCCTAAATTGCATGTCTTATTCAAAAAGAACAACATAAGCCCATATCTTTTTTCTTTATTCACACCACACAAGTGATCACAAGTCTCTGGGATTCTCTCTTGCTTTTGAAATCCACCTTGTGACAATAAATATGATCTGACTGCAGGTTCACCTGAGGTTGCATGATCTTTGCCCCTTTTTTAACACGCATTTGAACTTCTGATAAATGATATCTAGGGTAATCCCTCTGTGAACAATCTCCAGAGCTATCTGTTGTGGCTGGGGTCTCCTGCCATACTGTTTCAGATAATATTAGCCCCAACAAGGATTAGACCCTGTTTAAATTCAAATGAAGAGATTATTAAAGGCCTCGTTCTGTTGGGAAATGGGAAGAAGAATTTCAGAGCCATCAATAGCTGCGGCAGCCACAAGCGCGCAGGACTCGGAGCCAGGAGAATCGTCTTCATGCCGGGCTCCACCGTGGGCTGCCTTCATGACCTGGGGAAAAAAAGCCTGCTTTCCTCCTCCGTGCCTCCGTTTTGCTCCTGATTAAAAAGAAGTGGCTATAATGACACTCTTTGTCATCAATTGGGAAAAAGAGTAACCGATGGCACTATTTTAGTCCTCCACCGGTGTCCCCTGCACTTCCTCCCTTTCCTGCTCGGAAGCTGTCACTGATGTGGCCTCCAGCTCCCCTCGCTTTGCCGTTTGTGGGGAAAACCATGTGCTGCAGCTCTAGTTACGATAAATCCTTCAAAAGAGGCTCTCGTGATGGCAACCCTGCCAGGTTTTTCCTGCAGCAGTGCCGGCCATCTCCACCGCAGCCTGGAGCGCATGGACCTGGAAGTGCCCATTGGTTTGACAGGCTTGAAAACCTCACAAATGTCCACCAAAACCATCTGGGGCTACCTGTTCGGCGAAGGCTTGAATAAGGGGGAGAGAAAGCGGGGAAGATCATAATGCTTCAGAAACCGTTTCAAAAGAAAGAGTTACTTATTTCCAGCTGGATTTAACTGGAAAGGAGAAAGATGTCCAAATGATCTCCCTGTCCCATTTAGATACCAGCTGGGGAAAGAAAGCATCACCTCTCAGTCGCTTGACTGGAAAACTCTGTGAACCACTGGGAATATTCTACCTGACTAAAACCTTTGAGAGAGGTTTGCAAGTATTAATGATTTTCAGATTTTGGCTGTGCAGCTGTGGACCTGAGTGAGATCCTTCCACTGGTTAAAAATGGTCTCTAAGCAACAAGCACTAAAATGTTTTCAAATCTTTTTTTACTTGACCCAGGATTTGTGCTGAGTTAGATGAGTAAATACTGGCATGATGTGACATTCTTGTTATTTATGTTATATCCAAATAAGTGGAAGATAACCTAGGCAAATTTCCATTATCTAATTATAAAAACCTTCTCATATTCCCATGAAACTAATTTTAATTTGATGAAAAACAGACAACTTGGAAATGGATTTCCTACGATTCAAGAGATAAGATACTTTCTCAGTATGTTCTCAATTTACCAAAGACTCCAAAATTGGAGATCTCTATTAATAAACATTGCCGGTTGCTCGTGCAGTGACTTTATGTTATTACAAAAAAAAAAGAAAAAAGAAAAAAAAGAAAAGAAAAGACGAAAAGATTGCTAGATTTAGCAACTCCTGTGATGCACAGGGAGAAGGGAGGGAGGGCACTCCGTGCTTTATTTTCGAGACGGAGCTGAAGCAGGCTAAGTTACCTGACAGAGGCTCCACCAGAAACCGTGTGAAGCTTGGGCTTTGTTAGAAGTTACTCACACTCTGTGATGATCACGTGTATTTAAAATACCAGTAAGGAAGAATTCAGCAAAAAGTTGTCTTTGGAGCCCGGCGAAAGAGACTTGCAGAAAGCGCATTTTAATCATGATACGCAGACGATTAGCCATGATGGAAACAAATTGTGCCTTGATCCTATTAAAGGTCACAATCCTGCGATGCCTTACTCATGAAAATACCATAGCAGAATTAGTTGCATGACTAAAGGTTACCTTGCAGTGCCTCCCCTGAAACTTCTGACATAAGGAAACATGTAAAATGACCACAAATGAAGAACAGCAGGAGAAACCTCAGCTCCATATCGAACATGCGGCAGCTCAGACCTGGGTTTGACCGCTTTTCCTGAAAACTAAGCCACACAACCCCCAGATTTCCTGCAAAATCTAAGAGGAAGATCAATTTAACTAATGATGTGGGGGTTCTGTGTCCCCATGGACCTCACACATATTATTTATAGAATGCATTAATATTTCATTTTTCCCATCCCTAAACAGTCTTTGAGGGGGAAAAAAAAAAAGATAGCTTGAGACAGGTAACATTTTAATTGAAATTAATAGGATTGGTTTGATTTCACCTCTGAGAATATGAAAATCATTCATTTTTTTGTCATGAAAAGAATCTTAACTCTCGCAGGTACGCTGACAAGCACAACGAATGATGGGTCACACGGAGAATCCACCTCCCGCATTCCCCTAACCCGTTCCATCCCGATCCTCACCCCCCAGCCGATAAGAAACTAGCACGAAAGAAATGAGCGGATCRTGTAAAGGTAAAGCTAAACCTGGGTTTTCCCTTGCTTTTTTTCGTGCCGGTATTTGACTGCATGGGAGAACGAAGGTGTTGGGATCAGATGGTGCGCGGGCAGCTGTACTGCAATCTTTTCAGCGCTGCCTGTCAATGACTTTAACCTCTGACCGGGGACGGTCAGGAGAAGGAGTCTTTATGCTGCCTCTGTGTTGAGCTGGTCCTGGGCTGCTCCGTGTGCCAAATTAATGTGCTACACAGATTGCTGTTCGCTAAAGACTTCGCTGAAGCGTTGTTGGACCGTTTACAAGCGGTTTGCCAAATCACTGCAAAACTGAAGTATTACCAAAACTCAGAGTAGTGGCCAGTGGCAGGAATACTTTCATTACTGTCCTTTTATTCATCCCCTAAATAGTCTCACGTTGCCAAACTAGGCACGTGAACATCTTTGCTTTTAATTTATATTATTAGTGTATATTTTCCCTATAAAGCATTAGAATAGGATTTTGTTTTCAAAAGCACCTCATTTGCTTAGGAGCACAAACACACCAGCTTTTGTGCTTTGAACTCATTTATACATTTGAAAAACTGAGTCAATGAATCTCACGCTCCTAAGTCACTTAAGAGCTTTGGGAATCTCACTAAATCCTTTCATAAGCTTATAATGGCAAACAAATGGATCACCACCCAAGAGCCCTGGTTACCTTGCAGCTCAGTTCCAATTTTCTTCCGAGTCCCCTCCTTCTCGCTGCCCATTATGAAATAATTTTCCTTTTCTCATGAAAATCTCTTCTGTACAGGCTTCTTATCATGCATTTTACAACCATCAGACACACCACAGCCCCAAAGGCCAGGCTCTGCCTGGTGTCTTAACCGAGTTGCGCTGCAGATGTGAATTCAGTCCCAGCGCAGAGGAAGGTCTTGAAATTATTTATCTTCTAATGTGATTTGCATGTTATAAATGGGAAATAAAATCTGACTCGCAGAGACAAGGAGCAGGTAAAGTCCCACTGATGCTGGAAAACAGTAGATGGACAAGTCAAATATGGCATTCTCGTCTTCTAAATTATAAATAGCATCGTAAGCTTTACTTACAATTTCACTTTATTGTCAACAAATGACATACTGTGCATATAAAAAGGAATCCTGTATTATTTCCTGTTACCTTATTTAGATTTTTTTTTTTTTCCTTGGGAAAGCTTGTGAAATGCACATAAAGAGACTTCAGGAATACTTTGCGGTTACAGACTTTCCATTTCCTCCCTCATCCCAGCTTCACTCTGCACACTGCTCTGTTACCCCAGAAAATACAGGAGGATCCTGATGGTAGAAAGACCCTCACTTTTTTTTTTCCCCAATTTCAAGCCCCAAATGAGGTCGGGCTGTTTCCTTCCAAGGAAWTAAAAAGGTGATAATAGCAATAAAGTGCCTGCATCTTACATGTCAGAAGTGACCAATACAGTAGCTAAGAAAATACCGATCATAATGAAGCGTGGGACAGATGCTGGCATTAAGGGCTCTGCTAATAGCTGTGGTTACATGTTTTTTTGTGTAGGCATTTGGCTGCGCCAGCCAAAAGGCCCTTCCTAAGCTATTTGTGGCTGGCCAGTGCGGGGCCACCTTTTATTACAACACTAAAATCTACTTAATATTTTTTTATCATTTCACATCACAGCCACGGTAATTGCCCCCCCAGGAGCGACCCTTCTTCCTCTGTACGCTTTTCAATGTTATTGGCATCTTCCTCATTTGGGGACCTGAAATGATCTTTTTTGCATTTTCCCCATGAAGCGGCAAACACGGCTGGCTGTGGCTCAAGCACTATTTGGAGCATGACCCCCTCAGCTCCCGGTGCTATCCAAATTAGATTTTGATCTTCATCAATTAGGCTTTGCCACTGTGGACCTGCTGTGCGTTGTCAGGAGACTCCCAGGAAAGGTTGGATGTCAATGAACTTTGGAGCCTTTCCGCCACCTTCCAGGGATGCATGTTTTACAATTAGCACTCTTTTTTTTTTTTTTTTTTCATCCACATTCCTATTTCTGGCAATCTTTGCATGTTCATCCTTAAACCAAGAGTCTCGTGCACCATGGGGAGCTCTGCCTTCCCATAGCAAAAACAAGCAGTCTTCATTTCTGCAAGCAATTTGGCTTTCCTTTTGGTGCTTTTAATGTTTCTAGCTTTGCAACGTGCCCTGCAATGGATTTGTCCGAAGGCCAGTTTTGCTTTCGGGGAAAAAGAGAAAAAACAACCAGCCAAACAGAAAAGACCAACACCAGGAAATCTTCTCCGGTCTCACACTGCAGCCCCGTGCRATGGTCCTGCAGGCTGAGCGTTTTGTCAGCTGGTCCATCTGGAGCATTTAACCTGGGCAACAYGCAGTTGAACGTTATTCCTGCCGCACTTAATGGCCTTGCACCTAGTTATCTCCTGCTACACCCTTTGCCTTAAAGTGCTGTTCCAATTTTTTCAATACGAGCAGGTTAGTCCTTGGCAACGCTGCCACAGAAATTCATTTTCGTTCTCACRTTTAAGTTCTGGCTCGGCATTGCAGCGAGGTTCCCGGGCGCTCGGCATYGCGGACTCCTGCACGGGGTCGTGCTGCTCTGGAAATCAGATCTGCCGGCTGCTCTGAAGAAGGAAGAGCTGTCCCTGCGCCCATTCCCATGCGGGCAACTGGGAATTTATAGCTGGCCTGCCCCTTTCCGGGATGAGAAGTATAAAAATAACAGAAAGAAACAAGATGCAAAAAAGAAAAGGTGAAGCTAAGGGATGACAATTTTATGGCTAAAAGTCTAAAGTCTGGTAGGAGAGAAATTAAGGAAAAAAATAAAGGAAAATATAGCTAATAGTTTGAAAATACTACAATGAAAATGCATGAAAAGATACCCCTGATACAAAAATTACAAGTGTTACTGCAAGCAGAATACATCTGAAAGAAGAGGGAAAGCAGCAATTTTCAAACTCCRGAAAGATATATGATTTTCCAAACTTATCAAACTCACAGTGAAACACTGGGAGAAATTGAAAACAGATWCAGAAAAATACATAAAACATTGCAGTATCACAAACACACAAAACAAATAAAAATAAATATGTCATATTACTATATTTACTTCCTTGTCCTTCTTACACTGGCTGGCTGAGTTATAAATTGAATATGGATGAGGGAGCAGGTAACATATCCTGSAGATTTCAAACATAAATATGTAGCCGTAAAATAAGAGCAACCCACAGGCACACATGCCATCCACCTGCCTTTGATAAGCAAGTACGTCCTAGGAACATATGTTGCTTTAGCGTGACGCGTGAAACATTTATAGCTCGAGAGGGGCAATGGCACAAGTCCTTCTTCTGGGGGCTTGGGGTCGGTGTTGCTAGGACAAGGACCCAGACTTCTCCGTAAGCAGCTAGACTGGGATAGGTGGGGCTCGAGAGTTTTGCTCTTTCGGCCATAAAGCATGGATTTTGGGGTCGGGCGCTTCTCTGGAGAAGCTATTACTCAGCTTAGTCCCTACAAGTGCCAGGGCAGCCGGCCGCAGCCGCTTGGGTCACCTCCTGCTTCCCAGCCATGGAGCGCTTGGCAGGTTTCCACCCGTAGCAATCATTTGGCGGTTAAAGGGAACATCGAGACTCGCTCTCTTTTACCGCAAACGATTGCTTTTTGCAAGCCAGCTCCAACCTTTCCTCCACGTTTTGCTATCCAGCCTACGAAGAGGGAGCCGAGACGCGTTCAGCCTGCACCCCCCCAGGAGCTCGCTTGCCTTCCCGGCGACTTTCTTGGGGCGGCCGGTGCAATCTAGCGATAGGAAAATGAGCCCGCGCGGCTCGGTTGGGTTCGGTCCCCGGCCGCCCGGTGAGCAGACAACGCCGAGAGACGGCGGGGAGAGAGTCGGGCTGCTGTCTCGCAGCTCCGCGGGCTGGCACGCGGGAAATTTGCAGGAACGGTGAGTACGGCAGAATTTCTGATACGTGTCAGGCAAAATCGGAGTCGGGATTAAACATGGGAAGCCCTCCAGGGTCCCACCTTCCAGAGAGCTCTTAAGCAGTGGGAGCTGCTGGGTAAACAAGTAGATGAAAAGSCTGCTGGGGAAAAGGGCTGCCACAAGCAGCCTCGGATGAGAAGAATTGATTTTAGCAGGACTATTTATAGGGGAGGTCGCAAGAGTGGGTCGCGGTAGCCTGCGCTATTATCACCTCCTCGTCAGTCACTCTCATTTTCAGAGCCCGGGCAATTTAGGCTCAAATTTTCCATATTTTTGTCTTTGGTTTTCATCGCAGCAAAACCTGATAATCTTTCTGCAGGCAAAAAGAGAGCAAGAAAAATCGTTTTTCTAGTTATTTTTAATCGTAAAAACAACTTTTCAGTTCTAAGTGCTGAAATAGCTGCGCTCTGGAAGGTAAAATTTGGCATTGCAGCAAACCTCATGCAAAGAGTAATGCAAGGCCAAATTTTGACAGAAACTGGTTTCTAATTGAGCAGCTTGTTAGGGTTTGATCCAATGCACACTGACATTGAAAAGTTTTGGTCCAAGCCCTYAAAATATACACTGCCGATACTTTTTTACTTCTCAGTTTATTCAGTGTGTTTAAGAACATGTACTAAGCTGGCTTGACTACAAATGAGCTCCACAGAGAAAGCCAGTACTAGATTTTTAGGATATTTTATTGTATAGCCTGTCAAAGAAGTGAGGCCCAGATTATGAACTTCATATATCATTTTTTCAGGATTTATTTATTTTTTCTAGCCAACACAGCTCCAAAGCCCAGAGGTCAAATCCTGCAGCTCTTGAAGCCCATACTTTTGCCACTGACTTCACTGATGGCATAATTTCAGGCATGAAGACTGAAGTTCTTGCTGGCGGTTTATTTTCTTGTTTTAGCTACACTTTTAAAACCCTTCCAAAAAAATCTCTGTAAAAAATCTGTAATAAGTATTCATTTAAATATCATTCCCAAGTCAAAAGCTAACCAACTATCCAAAAAAAGTAGCAAAGAAAATGAATGGAAGCACATATCCAGCCCTGAGTTTGTCGTCCTGTGCTCAAACTTCGCAGTATGGTTTTGCAAATCACCTGATGAAATATCGCAATACATTGCCGCAGTTCGCATTCTTCGGTGTTTTTAACTGCTGTTGACAACGTGCGATATTAATAGCGGTGCTGCAAGATTGTACAACTGCAAATTAAAGCGATGTCTTGCCGTCATACCTAGCGCCCCACATCATTGTACTTCGAAGCGGCCAGCAGGCCTTTTTGCTGGCCCTCTGCATAGGGACAACTGTCACCCAGGACCATTCATGTTCCACAGATCGCAGCCAGGAGAGCRTTTATGGAGTGAATGTCTTTCCAGACACAGACGTGGACAGATGAGAGTAATAAATGCAGCGTACAACTCATTAAATGTAAAGCTTAGTTTCTTACGCACCTGCAAATGCTTCCATGGGTAAGTTCTGGAGGACAAAGCCAAGCTGAAGGCAACTTCCAAATATTCAAGTGGAACTCATTAACGTGGAAGCCGAGACTTTGCCAATGGTACCTAAATTGGAAGAAAAGCACCTCATTTAATGGCAAAAATATTTTATTTTCRTTTCACATGTGTTTAGGACATGCAGAGCTAAAAAGAAATTGCACATTACATGATAGAAGCTGCATTAACTGATGTAACGGAATTAACGCTGGAGGTCATTGGTTGCCGTGGTCTGCGCTGAACTTTTCTGCCTCGTTTTGATAAACGATGCAGGAAATTCTTTTAATGAGGTTCGATCTCGGATATTGAAATGCACAACGTTTTGATCTCTGCAGCATCCCCGTGCATTCGCATGCACACCCATCCTCTTCTGAACCACAGAGGTGGCGAGGGCAATTTGCAAGGACAACCAGGCCACCTCTACATACCCGTACCTCTGGGGCAGGTGACGTGTGCTGTCACACACAGGTCTGCCCTAACTTCTGCGCAATTCCGCTCGCTGCAACCGCTGAAGCTTTGTAATGGAATTCTGCGAGAACTCCAGTTTCTCACTAAATATAAAACAGTTGTAGCAGATTATTTTGAAACACCAGCGTTGAAGAGGGGTTGGTGAGTCCTAAGGCCTGCAAATCCGCTTTTCACCATCGCTGCTCCCACAGACAATTTCTTGTCTCTGAAGCCGCTAAGGGCCTGCTGCCATCAGCCTCTTCTGTCAATTTGCCTCCGTTTTCCCATCTGTAAAATGGAGACTTGCCTTTTTCAGGGAATGCTCAGAATGATAACTTACTGAAAAATATAAAGTGATCACCTTATAAAAGGCAAAGTATCCTCTGCGTGAGGGTGCGCGTGTGTGTATAAAAGCAAATTCAGATCTCTGTTAATCTAGGGCTACACCAAAACATAGGCTTATGCTCTGGTTCTAACTCTTTTTCTGCGTTTTGCTGATAAACAGGGCTAGATTCACTTGTATCTGCTAGAATTCAGTGGGAGATCAACAGCAAAACTACTTCCAGAATTGAGGCAAATACAGAATGCCCTGATCCTGTTCCCACTAACTTCAAAAGACGGGATATTTAGGGCAGCATCCTGGTCCTGATGAGCCTATAGCGGTTTTTGCTGGTGACTGCAATGAAGCCAAGATTGTGGAGTAAGGCCCTGATCCTGCAACCGATTCGTGTGATCTACAGGAACCTACTGAGAAGASAGCAAAAGTTAGTGGAACTTGCTACAAGCCGATATCTGACTGGACCGATCTGATGGCATAATCAAGGCCATGCTAGAAAGCATATGATATTATACAAAAATATATATATTTTCTCAAACGACTTTACAAACCCAAAGGAATTTTTTTTTCTTAAATGGAAAGGAGAAAAATCTATATCTTGGAGAGCGAAAAACAAATTAAAGGTTTTTGAAGGGTGTTTCTTAACATTTACCAGTGTTTTTCCCTATGGAGATGATGAAAAATTAGCTTGAACCCTAGAGCTTTTGGTCTTTTGCAATCCTTTCCTTTTTTTCCCACAATGAATATAGATTTTTTTTTTTAATCCTATACACAGAGATTTCACATATTTAGATTTCCTGCTGTTACACGAGATGGTTTTAAATTAAAAGCACACATGGGACTTACCTGTACAACCAAAACATACTAGCGTAGAGGCATAAGCAAACACATAAGTATGAATCTAAGTAATTTCTGGAGCACGTTTTTAGARTCTATAACAAAATAATCCTTGCATTAAGAGAAATATTGTGCTGTCAGGCTTCTCATGATGAGATAAGCTCCTTTGCTGTCTGCTTCTCTGAAGCCACGAGGATGAGAGCGTTGGCTGGCCGTAACCGGGGGGTACGTTACTTAATCTTTAAAAAAACTCACTTCTCGGTTGCGAAAGTGGGGCCGGCGCGATTTCCTGTCCCACGCCCTCTGCCTCCACTGCCTGTTTAAGTGTAAAGTTCTGAAAAAAGGGGTTTCTCACTCTCCGTGTTTGTGAGCCTTTACATAATGCGGCCGCATACGCAGCTGAAGCCTTCAAGTACGAAGCAAATAATATTGGCAAGATGGATTTCRTCGCACACCTGACAAAAAAAATATCGACCAGTTAAAACAATCCACAACACCAAATCACAAGAGCTAAATTAGATAAAAATAGCCAAATTCTTATGTAGATGTGCACAATTTACTTTTTCAGATATTCTGGAACCCTCATTTCAAATCACTGTTTTGACGAGAATTCCTCTTAGGGSTTTGCCTGCTGGGCAGCTTTTGGAAAACGAAGACCAAAAAGGTTGAAAATGAATTCATTTAGAAGGGCCTTTGGAYGTTGGTGAAAAATATTTAAATTTCCATGTTTCGGATATAAATCCATAACAGCGTATTCTGTAAATAGTTAAGAGAAAGCTTGTTTGCTCAGGAAAAAAGTGTGAATTGTACTGGCAATCCCAATCCACCTAATTCATTCGAGTTTGTGYGAGAGCCCGTGGTTTTGTTGCTGTTGGGGAAGGGCGGCATGGCAGGGACCTGCCACCCGGGAGCAATTCCCATTCCCACGAGGCGGCTGCCGGCCCCGGACACCAGGACCGTCGTGGTGCTGCTGGCCCCACCGTTGGCGGAGAAGAGCACTTGCTYTACCACACCTGTGAATTTTAAATCACATATATGTAACCTTGGTGCTAGGGACCCTTAGATGAGGTTAGGTGGCCACGCCGACCCGGCGGCAGCATAAATTCGGCGATTTTCGTATTGACCAAGGACAGCGTGTCTCCACGGTCAGGGAGATTTAAGGGGTGGAAAGCGGTTCGGAACCATTTGGCAGTGCTGAAAGAAGCATAAGATGTGACTGGTATGAAAATAAAGCAGAATTTTCCCTTTTTTCATGCATTATTAAAATTGGGATTTTAAAAATTAAAACTTTATTTTTTCCTTTAAAAAGGCAACAGATGTGTGAGCAGACAAAGGCAGGGGCTGCGCTACCTTGCGGCAGCCGTTTTATCGTTATGGTAAGCAGTTATCTGGGTAAAGCGCAGCGGAATGACTGCGTGTATCTGTCATATGTTAATTAGGTGAATCTGTATCTCGCCAAGTTTTATAACCTTGTGCAATTTTAAGAGGTTTTTACAGTTACTGAATGCATTAAACCCCAGAAAACATTATGGGGATTGTCCATTGAATTCCGCGCACTGGAAAGCTCCCTCGTTGGGCCTACAGGGAGAGCTGATTTAGTTTTGCTATATAGCCCTATGAGTACAACAAGCAAAACAACAGTATAAAACAGTCCAAATCAGAGTCGGTGTAAACCACAAGACACTCGGCAATAAACCTTAATTTGACTGCAAAAAGCAATTTATAAAAGAGAGCTCTTGAACATCTCTGGTTCCTCTAATCGTATCTAAATGCCAGCAGATATGTTCTATGCGTAAAGCAGGAGATACGTTGCCCGTCCCCAAATTGCGGCGGTGAGTCCTGGAGCCCTGACTGGGGCAAAATTCCCTTTTCAAGTCGGTTTGGCTCAGGGCTGCGGGTCGGAGCTGGAGGAAGAGACATTTGGGTGCGATGCTGTAAACAAGCAGAGCGGCGGCAGCGGCGGGAATACAACGCGCTGCTCTTCCCGCATCGTGCTTTGGTGGCCACCACGTCGTCATTGACCACATCCGCTTGATTTTGCTCGTCGGAGCCGTCCGGCGAAGCTCGGCGGGATGCGTGGGGGCAGCGTCGCCCCGGTCCCTGTCCCCAGCCCTTCGGCCCCGCAGCCGCAGGAGCCGGGCAYGGTGCTAACGAGCGCAGCGCAATTCCCAGATAAATTAAAGTTAATAAAGCTGTGGCCTAATTAAACCACATCCTTTGCCCCCGGCTCCCTCCCTTCTTTAYGGGACGAGTCGGCGCAGCGGTTTCGCATCCAGGGGGGGAGTCCTGGGGCCGGTTCTCGGGTAAAAATCCCCATTTAAGTCATTCTGCGTTCCTGCCAGCTGGGCCCTGCGCGAAATTCAGGTGAAACGCTCTAAATAAGCATAGAAGAAAAAATTATTTGTCACACAGTTATTTAGCAATTACATCACAAATGGGCCAGGCTGTTGTGCCCGCGTTGTCCAATTAACTTCATTGAAACTGTTCGTACGAGAGTGACAAACAAGATTTGGCTTAGCATAAATTTAAAAATGAGCAGGGTTGAATACACAAATCAGGATTGTGATACGTTATGGAAATTTCATATAGCCGAAATATATTCGCACAACAAATGCAACTGCGAGATTTGGCACACCACCCTTATTTCAGGAGATTTAAAATGTAACAGCAACAAATTACATGTTTTCCGCAAGAAAAATGTGAATCAGCAGCTTGATCTGTTCCCGGTTTTCACAAGCAAAGTACTGTCTATTATAATCTTGTTTTTCTCAGCCATAAACATAGTTGTGAAAAAAAAGAAATTTATGTTGAATATGGTTATGGTTATTATTTCCCTTCTGGGGATTTATTAAGCATGTGTTAGGAGTTTAGGTATGAAATGAAATTGTTTTTTAGCCAGCATGGATGTCTTCTGCGACTATCTGTAAAATTTCATTAAGGTGTTAGACCTGATATTGCAGATCAAAGTAATCCCGAGAGATTAAGGAGACCCTGCTAATTGACTGAGGTCATGTACTGCACTTCCCACTGGCACTTTGGCCTACGCTGACAACAGAGGAGCAGCCCCCTCTCAAAGGACTATTCTATAAAAATACCATTTTCTTTATCTGTAGTCCGGCTTTCACACAGCTATGATAACAAGGGATTTCATAAATCCGGGTGGACTGATTAGAGTTTTGAGTATGTAACTTTCTGAGTAAAAAATATACATGATACTTTTGAACAATTTTGACATTTTATCTTACCCTTTAAAACTCACGGGAACATATTGCACGTTAGGTGTTTAAGAATAAAAAGTGTCAGCATCTATACCAGGTTCCATCACTCAAACTTGGCACTAAAGAGGATATTGAAAGTGTTGCTGCAGACCATTAAAACCAGCTAATTTACAACCAAAGACATTGTTGCATGAAGCGCCATCTTGGTCAATAATTAGGACCTGGAATATATATCCAGCTTTGACAAGATAAAGTTCCTGAAAGCCTTTCCCTGTTGATCAAAATACGCAGTATATTACTCTCAATTGCACAGTCACTGTTGGTTCCATGTTGGGGTAGGATTGAAAATTATGGACTATCAAGAGGGCGTGATAGGGAAATATTACTGCTGTCGGCAAGATTTGTGAAACCAGTGCTAGGAAATGTGCTCCCTACTGGAGCCTACACTTTGAAATGTGAGTGTGGGAAAAACGGGAGCGAATTCAGGAGAGATCTACCGGAATGAAGCACAGTTTGGAAAATATGCCTCTTTTCTGTCTGCATCTTGGGAGAAGTAAGGAACTCACAACCAATTGACCAAAAGTTTACGGGTAAGATTTACAGTTGCATGGAAATAAACAGGGAAGCTGGGATCATATAGCTCATTAATTTAGCAGACTATGAATAAGGAGGCCTGACAACAGTAAGCTGAGTTAGAGAGTTGCAAATTAGAAATTAGCTGCCGTTTTTAACTTGGAAAGTGATACACCAGGTGATTTTGTCAGTGCTCTMTCACTGAGCAACTTTAAATCAAGCATTTTCTTTTTAAATGTCTCAAACAACTTTTTTTAGATTTGATTTACTGATTGCTTTTTTCTAGTTTATCCAGAAGATTCAAACTCCAGGCTATGGCATAAGCAAGCAGAGRTTTCCTGGGTACATTTTCACGACGCTAACGGAAGTAGCAACAACCCTTCCCATCGCTGGATGAAGTCCACATCTGTGCCGAAGGATAGTAGACGGCTTATGACATACATAAAATCTGCGTCGTTTGCATGGAGATGAATTTCAGGCTTTCGAACCCAACAGAATCCCATTTTCCGTTATGTTCACCCAGCAGAACGGACTTCATTAATCAGCCTATCATCAAGGGCTCAGTCCCACCGCATTACTCACACTAAGTAATACCCAAGATGCAAATAGGTCCACTAAAGCAAAGGACACGTCTGGAGAAGTTGTGTTGTTCTGTAAGGAAAAGCGCTTTGACGGGCTTTGAGGAAGCCTTAGTTTCGCAAATGAAATTCTCTTACCCTTTCAACCCTTCCAAAAGGTCTCGAATAGATAAGCCATTCAACAGAAGTATTTAATCACCTATAGTACTGGAGAAATATGAAAAAAATTAAACTGTGGAATGATGTAGCTGATGAAAACAGGTAAAATTTACCGTATACTACTTCTTTAGCTCCCACAATTTGAAACTTCTTTTCATTCAGCGATCAACATGGAAYTCTTCAGGTTACCGCGTTTTGTAAGATGCAGGAGGCTTTTAGCCCTAGTAACATTGAACGACTTGGTTCGGACAAGGCTTTCTTTACACTTGATTCACAGGAATTCAAAACAGCCCCAGTTTTTTTAATGTCTAATATAGCCATTTATCCATCCTATTACTCAGGGTGGCCAGGTTTATCCAGTAATAAATAATACTCGTCTTTATACTGAATGGAGTGTTTGTTTTCTACCTCATTAAAATTTTCCTGAAGTTGGCCGGGTGCAATATTTTCCATGCTTTATACCCTAAACAGCACTATAAAGTTTGAATAATCAAGCCATCCAAAGAAGAAAGCMGAAGAAATCCCAGTTTCTATATTTGCATGGCATTATCCTTTCTTTGGTAAATCCCCTAAAGTTTTTCTGCCTCGCTTTTCTCCAAATGTGAATCAGGAGTAACAATTTTTATTCTTCCTACAGAACTGAGTATTCCTGTTTTACTGCTTGTAAAATGCCTAATAGACGTTAGGTGTTATTTGCACCTCTTCATTTATCTATTTAGTTAGTTGTTTACCATTGTGATCGGTGGTATGTGAATCATTTGAAAGACTCTTTGGGATAAAATGTGTAAAAAGAATGATATATTTGTTAATTGTTGTTGCAGTTCTTGCTGTGATCTTTGGCAACACCTGCTGGTGGTAGTCTGCAGTGCTGTAGCCACTCTACGTATATGCCCGGACCATCAATTGGCAACGAAATTGTTCTCCAACCGCAAGGAGCCGTGGCTCAGTGACCGAGCTTAGAAATATGAGGACAAGTTAATGAAAGAATTTGCATAGGGTTTACAGGCTCCAACATTCTTTCATATTAAAATGTGCCTTATTTTGTTTATCAATGCATCTGTTGTGATTTTTAAAAGTTGTGATTTTTACACTAACTTAATCCGAAGAGAATTTTGTACAGAACATCTCCTGTATATTTCCTCGTAACAAGGTATTTTGAACAGGAAGATAAATAACATTTAGGCATCTAATAAAAACTGTCTGGGTTTTTTGGTCTCAAATCCTCTTTTTTACATAGCACAGCAGCAAAGCCCTGTATTGTAGGTGAAAGTCTGTAAATCTGCAGTAACTGAAAAATAACAGAAGGTGCAGCAGCATTCTTTATGTTAGTCTATATTGATCGGCTCTAATGAGCACCAGTGGAGCTGTAGCTAATGGTGGTATGTCTGGTGTTAAGGGCAAATGTGGGAGAAGATTATCAACCCAAGGGGTTTAACAGTTGCTGGACTGCCCTCAGCCCTCAGGGCAATGATGCACTTGAGAGGTCACTGTATCAAATGAGGGAAAAGATTCAGCTTGTGCTGCGGGAAGAAATGCAGCAGGAGCTGTATTTTAGCTGCGACTACAGGCATCGACAAAACCGTTGCTATCCGCTCTTCGTTTCTTCCCCTCTCCTTTCCCCCGACCACTGCCTACCCACTATTGCATTTCTAATTAAGAACCGTAACACCAGCGGTCCGGTAACGAACGACACAGAGCTGCTCCAAATTAGTTAGGCTTAAATATGCACGGGGACAAAGTATGCACCTCCGCGTAATCCGCGTTAAGGGTCTTGCGCAAAAACCGAGGGGAATGACAAGTCACAGGACAGAACGCGCCTACACTTGATGCCTGTTTATTACCTGGGGGGTCGTGCTGCCATTTGATGTGAATTTGCTTGATATTTCATTCACTCTGCTGCTCGCCACCCCCTTCCGAGATCTGAACGGGGCAAGACGAGTGACCACCAGAGCAGAGAAGGCCACCGGGCTTCAAGGGGAAGTTAACTGGCAGATACGAGAGAACGCTTGCAGTAAAACGCTGGCACAGAAAGGAAGCTACAGGTACTCAAAAAGATAAAAATGAGCCGAGAAATGCCTTGAGGTGTATGGCATGTTGCACATTTTGTGCTTTAATAGCGTAATGGAATAATTTTAACCATGTGAGGCTCCAAAACATACCAGGAGGATCTGCTGAGAACTGAGCACTGCGATTGCAAATAGTTATCACAATCAGYAGTGTTACTGAAAAGAAAAGAAACAGAATATTTTGCTTAATGTTGTAAATAAGCAAATTAAATATTACCTTAGCTCCATTATACCATGGTACCCTGTGGTTACGGCAAATTATTTATCAGGTCTTTAAAAATTCTAAGACATGGATTCCTCTTGTTCCTTAGAGACCTCTGATGGGTCAGATTATTAAAAAAATCTTCACARATCTAGTTTTTTTGCAGTGTTAATATGCAATAGGGCTGAATCCAGCCTTCTTTGTTCCAGTCAGGGATTTCAATCAGAGTTTTGCCTGAGCAAGAAAGAAAGAAATCGGGATTCGGTCAAAGATGAATATTTCAGCTACTGTCAGTGAAAATATAAGGCTTTAGACTGTTACCAGGATGTTGATACGAAAATAACTGGAATAAGCGGAACAGGCACTGCAGCCGGCATGCGCACTCACGGGAAGCCAGGAGACGGGAGACGATAAGAAGCGTTTTCCGCACAGAAGCAGGAGCTGACACGTCGGACGCTGGCTGCCGGCTGGCGCCCAGCTCAGCGGGTTGATGTCTGGTGGTTCCCACCGCTGCCCATTAGACAGGCGGCCGCACCAGGGATGCGGCAGCCACAGGTGACACTAATGCGCTCAACTGCCGACTCCGGGGAACCCGCTGAAAAATATGTTCATACCCATAGTTACGTGCGTGGCTAGGAACCGAACCAGTCTGGCAAGCAGAAAGAGGGAGCTGGCATCCCCACCGCTTAATCTGTCCCTGTGCTCATGCCTAGTTAATGCTGGAATTTCCAAATGTTCTATCATCAAAAAACAACCCAAATTATTTCAAAGTACATCCTAGGATGTGTCTAATGTGTTTCCTGTTGTGGTTTGAATTCATGCCGGCTTTAGATAATGCCGTGCTGCTCATGTATGATATGAACCTACGAGCAAATTACGCGTGGCAAATTCATGACCTGTCTACAGACCTGTGTTCATAAGGAACTTCAGTGGCCTCCTAATTTACACCATTACTGAGATTCCTTCCAGCTGGAAACACGCTATTGCTATGAGCTGTGCAACACAAACAGACGATGACCACGTCAGCTGAACCTGCAGAAACGTGACGGAGACGCTGGTTTATCAACAAGTCCAAGGCTGGATGCTGAAGCTTCCGTGAAAAAAAACAAGGGTCTCTAGCTTGAGATGAAGCAAAGAGCTAAAGAATGTTTCAAAAGGGTGCTGACTCACTTCACGTGTTTTTCTCTCAATATATGGGTGTAAGTATGTTTTTCTCTTGCTCATGCAGCMATACATCAGTCCTAAGAGCTCAATTACTGTTGTAAATTTTGGACACGCAAAACCACAAAGGAACGTTCAGATTTGAGAGGCAGGACCTCGTTTTTCATCATGGTCTCTTCTGAAGCTCAGAACCACTTCTGCACCCTTTGTTATTGATTTTTAGCATTTGGACGTATTTCCTATTAATAAGAAGTCACAGATAAACTTTCAGATGCCTTTTTTTATTCTAAAGGTGTAAATCATAATTAAATTCCAATCTATAAAGTAAAAARCTCCATAGTAAATATGGACCAGTTTTTAAATATATTTTAAAAATTTGCACTCTATTTACTTAGGCAGAAGATTTCGTATAAAAGATAATGTGAATAATACAACATAACTTTTCTCTTAAGAAGACGTTTGCTGKTTTTTAATCCATTATTAAGATTATTTTGTACATTTTGTTCAACATGCTGTACTTTTTGACAGATGAATGTCCAGGATTTGAAATCAGCTCTTATTGGCTTAGCTGAAGTGGCAAGTAGCACACAGATAAGAAAACAAGTGTTGTTGAATCACTTGATATTTCTGTTTCAATAGCTGTATCTCTTTGGTTTTACGTAAGCGCAATGTGTACATAAGAGAGTTGCTCAAAGTCCATGGAAGAATCAACTGGAAATGCACCTAGCAGAACTGGCAGGACAGTGGGTCTACGCTGTGCTTGCTTGGGACTCTGCTATATTTACCCATTTCATGGATGTTAACTCGAAAATCTAATTAATCCAAAATGCCCCTTCCAAAGCAAATACAAAAATGTAAACGAACACAAACATTAATGTTACCAAAAAGCTAAAACAAATAACTCAGTGATCATAATGACATTTAGACAGTGGCTTTAGAAGTGATTGGTTTGCTCAGATCTTTTGCTGTGACAGGTGTATAAGGCTAGGATTGTGCTCTGTAACGTCTACTACAAAACTCCCCCTGAGTTTAATGATGTGGGAGCCTAGCTAAGGGACCTATCTTTTTTTTTTAATAGTCGGTATTGACTAGTCATTTTGAAATGTTTGCTTTGAAAAGGACATGCTATTTATTTTTTCTTTCCATTTAAATATCAAAAATAAAAGATCTTGCTCCAGCTCAGAACAATAATCCACACAATGAATAACCACCCAGCAGCATGGTAAGTTCCCTCACTCAAATGAAGAAATATTTTTGGCTCGGGAGATCAAGTAGCCCTGAAATCTACCCCTTCACCCATCAGTCTCCAAAGAGCCTACCAAGTCATTATAACCTAGGGAGCAAACAAAATTATTCTAGTATATTTTTTTCATATACATTTCAACCACTGAAATGAAATGCAGCTATTTCAGGGGGTTGTAAGAAATGCACCTTGTTTTCTTTGCACTAGACACTCTTCACTTTACAGTACCCTAGCCTTCACCCCTTAAACACCGCTAAATCCCATAAGTGATCCCAAGATTATGCTGTTTAGTGCGGTCCCGTTATTTTCAATGAAGCAGCAAGTACAGCTACATGAGCACTTGAAAATACAGGAACCTTGCCAGGTTTTGAGGGGAACTCAAAACTTGAACCRTGTATACTTTAGGGAAATAGGAGGGGGGGGGGAAAAAAAAAACATGCAAAACCAAAAATTGCGCTAGTTTAAAGCCACTTTAGAAATTAGCCCGTATAAAGTCTGTTTCATATCCACAGATCACGTGGAAACCTCACTCTTAAGGAAACGGCCCCTTTGCTACTTAATGGTGTCTTCTYGGATAACACTGGCTCTGCTCTACATCCTTCTCTTCCTAACATCTCCTGGGACTCCAGCTACAAGGATCCTCTGATAGGCTTCCCATAAACCGTGTCCTTTCAGCGGTTGTGGGGTGAGAAAGTGTCCTGGTCACGGTGCTCCTGCTTGGGGCACCTTGCTGCTGATTTAAAATAGGTTGCTAAGCGTCAGTGAAACCACTCAAACTCAAAATATTTCTGTCCGACTCAAACCGCTGCGCGCGAGGTGCTTGGCTGAGCTCGCAGCACCTTTCCACCGCTGCAGCGAGCCTGCCCGGGCAGAGCTTTGGGTGATGGAAATCTCTGAGCCTTAAGAAGTTCTCAAAACTCCGTTTGGAGAACAGTTCATAAGAAGTTTGTTTGCTGGTTATTCAAGTGGGTCGTTTCAGGCCGGGTCTTCGGTGGGTGTAGACCAGGGCAGCCTCGCTGATTTTAGCAGAGCTTTGCTGAACTCCGCGAGCCGACCCTGAGGCTCCCCGTGTAAATGGAGCTCCCCTAAACTGCCTAAGGACAATACTTCACAAAGCAGAAAAGCTGTGTTTACTAAATGTGTTCATTTATATTGTTTAGGACCAAAGCATTAAACTCCTTCTCAACTCTGAGACCTCCAGGACTTGTGCTTTCACTGGATTGTATTGTGTGACCATAATTTTGGGTCAGAGGAGGTGAACT
The DNA here is from genome assembly GCF_003343035.1 of Apteryx rowi. NCBI lineage: Eukaryota > Metazoa > Chordata > Aves > Apterygiformes > Apterygidae > Apteryx > Apteryx rowi. The sequence goes on from NW_020448641.1 coordinate 2,610,023, forward strand.
TTGCCCACTTTGACTCCGTCCTCGCAGCCGGAAGGACAAAGTTTAGCATATCCATGAAAGTTCATTGTAGATGAACTCTGTTAAACGAACTCTGCTCTGTTAAATGAAATTACCAGCACTACCTGCCTTCACTAGTTTTGACCAACAGCTTTCAACCCTTAAGACTGGCTTCTAAATTTCTCTCTCCAGCCCGTTTGCTCTCCTTTAGGGGGCCATCTTTCCAGTGTTTTCCTCTCTCCGTATCGACTCCATTTGTGCTTTTGTCCTCTCCTTGTATCCTCCATCACCATCGTCTGGGTAAATAGCCCTCCTGTGGCAGTCACGGGCTGGCTATTATTTACCTGCCTTTCCTACAGGTTTCTAAACATCAAGGCTCCATATCTATACTTTAATGCTCTGGATGGCACTGTCACTTCGTTTGGTCATTGGATTGCTGAATTTAAACATCCCTTAATTTATCTGCTCTTTCCAAGAAAGAAAGTAAATTAAAAAAAAATGTTTCTTACAAAAAAATAATCTCACAACATTCAGGCAGATMCTTCACGCCTTTCCAGAGCACAACCCTGTTCCCCAGTGCAGAGGTGCTACTGTGCCTAAAATTGCAGGGCAACGGTTTCATTTTTAAAGAATTGTCAACAGCAGCATCAGTAATAACGCCTTGACATGGAAAATAACGATAACTGATTCAATATGGAGAAAAGGCTGTTGACTGGAAAACAAAGAAAAATACCGTTTCATTACCCGATCACATAAAATCATTAGCAGTAAAAGGACAGCAAGGAGACAAAAATCCAGTGCTGAATCATGAAAAAGAGTCAGCAGATCAAGGTCTTTCTTAGATAAAAATCTTCAGCAGGAAGAAAAAGGCAGTGGATATTATTTCCAATTATTTCTCAAATTGGAACAGAGAAAGGAAAATAAAAAAATACACGCGCACAAAATCCCTGACTTGGTGCTGCTGGAGTTCGTAGCTGGAAGGAAAGTCCTTGCTTATATTGAAGGAAAGTTCTGAAAATAAGCAAAGAACAGATGTATTGATTTTTGGTGAAGTCTGGGCGTAGAAAAGAGAAAGAATAAAGAAGTGCTCTTTGCCCGCTATGTCCAAATGACGTCCCCAGTGGCCTTCTTAATGGTGGGGGAGGGGAGGGGGCAGGTGCCTACCCCGGCACACGGACACAACTGCCCTTAGGCTAGGGCTAATGGTATTGGCTGAGCCTGCTGTAAGCCTCTCTTTTCTAATAGCCAACTTTCTCTGCGCGAGAAGACAGACAGATATTGATTGGTCCAAATGCCCTTGAGTTGACAACATCTGAAATGAAAATCCACACGGCTAGCACAAACTTTCTGCAAGTTCAATTCCCGGAATCTGATTAGGAGGCCGGACCGCGAAGCCGGGCTCCTTTCGTCGGGCCTCCGGCGCRCCTGATTGTGGCGAGGGAAGGGGCTTCCGCAGATTTGCCAGGCAAATGGCGATTTTCGGAGGCGATGCGAGGGCGATAGCGTTTTGATTACGCCAACAAGGTAAAGYGTCGCCACCGTGAAGTTTAACGACAAAGGGTCTCATTCTCAGAGACACGAGTCGCGTTTCCCAGCTCTAAGCAATAATTAGGCATAAATAAATAAAATAGGCAGTCCCTTTTCATCTGCTGCTACAAGGGGTGCTTTTTAAAAGTCATTTAATGACGTTAGGGAAAGCTATGCCAATTTAAGAGCTCACCTTTTAGGAAAGTTACTCCATCCATGCAAAGTCTAAGTTTTAAAATAACGCTTTCTGCACCCAAGTCGACTTTTATTTTCTAATGACTTTGTTTTCAGAATTAAAACACTGAAGTTACGTTGCACAAATGCTAAGGATGGGGAATCGAGAAAGCTGGGGGAGTTTATTTGTATCTTATTAAACATTCTTTTTTATTCTACAAATTCCTCCTAAATCAATACATTGACTGCTGTATAAACCTTAAATAAAGCATTATTAAACTGGAAGCGGTGTTCATGTCTTAGTGGGTTATTTAGAAGCATAAAAGATACACTCTTAAGAGTCAGTCTGATGCCAGGTAAAGTACAGATGGAATACACATTAAATTTATTCAGTCATTGATTTGTAATGTTGATCCTCTATGGCTTCATGTTTCTTTTCTCATTAATCTTAGTTAACCCTCTCAAAACAATGCCAACGCTGTCGTTTGATGTATTGGAGAACCAGGACGCGGAGGATGCTGCTTTCAGGACCGTGATTCCTGCCATCAGCAGGTCTAAAGTCACAGAACCAGAGAATCTTGTTTGGTTGTTTTTRTGTTAAAACTGAAAAAGAAAATTTTCTCTCAGAGGGAGAAAAAAGAAGTAGTCCTGAGACAGGCACCTGAACGTTTTGGCAGCAGAGTATTAATAGATCTGCTGGAGGTCTGCTGTGGGGCAAGGAGCAAACTGTTGTGGCATTTTCACCAATAAAGCAAGCGTGATCTCCAAAAGAAAGCCACTATAGAGGAACGCAGAAAGCTGCCAAACGCGACCCTGATTTAGAAATGAAGATCTATGCCTATAAAGTGCTGTTAGCTTTTTTAATTTGAGAATCTTTTATTAAAATACTTCCATCTTCTACCTGTGGCTCCTTCCTACCTGCCCGACRTTGGAGCATTCATAGCGAAGCTGGCCAAAGACCCTTTGGGGGAACCAAGGGCAAACATGCCTGAGGAAGAGCCTCAGGGTACCTGGGGCGTAAAATGAACTTTATCCATCGCTCCCTTGGCTTTCAAATTGGGCTTCTGGAAACTGAGCGCCCACGAGTACTAGTCACTTCTGGAAGTTTCGGCTAAAATTTTTTCTTTGTCAAGTATGGGCAACAATATATGCATCATCGTATGTCGTGACATACGTGACAGACATCAGCTGTGCAGACTAAATGGCCTTCTTCTACCGTAGCTCTGCTGAGGATCCGTAACCAGGTCCAGGGCAGTTCCAGAGGATGCAAATGCTGCTGTTTGCATCGTCCTACAGGCTTTCATTTTAGCGTCCGGCTCTCGCTACAGCTTGTCTGTCTTTTAATTATTGCATCCAAACTGCACTTCTGACACTAACGAGCTTTGAATCCAGATAATGTGCTACCAAYAGAAGATAAAAATGAATAAATTTCCCAAGCTTCCATTTTTCCAGTAATTATTTATAGATTGTGGGAGTTCTAGACTCATTTGAAGCATGGATATCCCCTTTCATATCCACCGAAGTTACACTCAGCACCAAGGGGGGAATGTTTTAGCTGAAGACATACTRTGCAGTAAACATTAGCAGCAAATGTGAGTCTTGTTTTCGGTAAATCCATCCCTTGAAACTGTTTCTTCCTTCAATACCAAACAGTCTTTCTAATCTTTTGTCTTTTCAAATAGCCATGATAATATTAAAACCATGCTTCACGGCAAACAGCATTTCTGGGTTTTTCCTAAGAGATGTGGCTCTGGAGAAGCAAGTGCAATTGTGTTAAAGCAGTAGGAGAGCCYGGAGTCCGTGGGTTTTGTTGTGATCAGTTGACCACTTCCCAGTAGGTGTCTCTGCAGTCTCCGAGAATTACTAAACACCATTTCAAGGAATATAGATAATTCAGTCAACCAAAAAAACCCAAACAAAATAACCGCAGCATAAAATACATTAAAAAAAAACCCTACTGACATCTGAAAAGTACAAAGCTGTCAAGCCTGCTTTGAATTATTCCTGGTGTATTTGGCTAGGTAAAAATCAGAGGGACAAAATTTCTTAATGCGCACGTGGATTGTGAAATAGATATTCTTGCAACCATGGAAAAAATTTGGAGGTAGAGAACGAACAAAGCTGGCTTTTCCCTCCCCCTCCCCCCGGCCCCAATATTTACAACATGTCACTCCTTTCGTGCAAGTGTGTCAGAGCACTTTAGAGAGTAGATGAGAATGCATTATTCGATGACAATTCTGAGAAGACATTACAACTGAAGAACCTCCTTGCTGTCAGACAAAGATGTGTCAGATTTGCCCTGCACCATCGTGGCTCTCTGTGGCCTAGCAGGGATTTTTGCTGGAGCGCATAGAGAAAAGTTTGTGCCCCACGCCACATTTTCTCGTAATTTTTCCTGCCGAGCTGAACCCGGCTGACAACAGCCAGGACAAGCAGTCGACGAGCTCTCCGATACAGCTCGCAATTCTCAGGCAGCTGTCTTCTCAGTTTTAGTCCCTGATCTATCATCAAAAAAATCCTGTAAAAAATTCTCCGTAGGACTTTCACAGCTGCTGTCGACAAGTAAATATATGTATATATACCCATCCAGATAGCATGCACTTTCCTAAAATACCGGCGCATGCTAAATTGAATGAACCATATCTGCTCCTATTTTATCATTATTGCACTTCTAAGACAATACACTGCTACCTCTATAAAGAAAGATCGGACAGGCAGGCTGGAGTAGCTGCAGGGGATCCTGTGCAAGTTGACTGCCAAAGCTGCTTACTACTTAAGAACTGATCAACTGGCCCCCAAGGCAACAGCTTAACAAGCCCCAGTAGAAGTGGACTCAAGATTTCTTCCTCTGCAAAGAAAATGAAACCATTTACCAGGTAGGACCAATATCTAGAAATCGAGGGCGACTGCACCAGCAACACTTCAGCTCCCGAGCTCTTTAGAAACAGCGAGGAATTTTTGGGTCTGAGTTCCTAAAGTCAAGCGCGGCTTATTGGTGCCGCAACGGGCGCGGGGACAGCGTCCGGGTTTGCCCTTCGCTCTGCGCGCCACCCGCCTCCAACACCGCCCGTGAGAAGGGCTCCTCCGCGCGCTCGAGGGCAATCGTTTGCCGTGTGCGAGAGATGGAGAGAAAGGGAAGGAGAAAGAGAGAGATTCACTGCTGAAATGCAGCAATTCCTCTGGGGTGAAATGTGGCAGCTGTTTACCAGCACAAAGCAATTCCATACAGCAGTTTAGGACGGGAAATGAAGAATACTGTACTCAGTTGAAACTACAGGGGGGATTTTCGGAAGGCAGGATTTAATTACCCAAGCTGGAATTTGGCCAGGACACCAGGGCTCACACCTCTACTCTTGTGAAAAGTGCCAGGGGATCTTTAATAGTAGCACATGGTCAAGATTGTGGGTTCGTGTCGCATCTGAACGGCACTGCCTTCAATAACGTTTTGCTCCTGAACTTCATGCTAATGAAAACTTTATCCAAAAGTCCTTGGTTTTACAAGCCTGCAGCGGAGTTACCACGAGAAACAACTTTTCTTAGGATGTTTCTGTTGTCTCAGGCAGAGAAAACTGCCTTGTAACACTTCTTCAGATCCACTGCGGGAAATGAAAGCAGTATGTTCAAGCATTTTCAAGCATGGTAGCTCCTAGAGGCTGGCACGTAATTTATCCAGATTAGCTGCATCGACTCCATAACCTACCAATAGCCTGAAACATTTCCTAAGCATCTATAGTCTAGTTCTGCCATCCCTCGTCTTCTTAGCAGGTTTTTTTTAGCAATTTCTCAAAAGGAAACTTGAAGCTAGAGRGTGGGCTGGCATTTTCCAATTTGTTTTTTAGAGTTGCTTTTTTATAGTTTTAATCCTGCAGCTATCACGAGAGGTGTGAAGAAAACCCGCAAGGACAAACTTAATTTGAAAATTGCAATGACCTCTTGACAACTCAACTCAACTTCTTGCACACAGATTTATTAGCATACGTGGCGCGGGGTACTTAGTGGAGTGTGTTACCTGCACAACCAGGCTAATGGTCTCCGCTTCAAACCTTCCTTAACCATATTCTACAAGCTATACTTGCAGCTTTTTTTAATGTTGTTTGGTTCATGCCTCAAACCCTACGCTTCTAGATCATTATTCACCTTCTTCTTTTATGATGTGTACTAAAGAACTCGACAATAGTGAGGCTGCAGATTGCTGAAACTGCCTTGTGTTACGTTAACCCGTAAGTGTCATGTAATTGCCTTGTATTTTCTACTCGTTGCAGATTGGTTTATGTTTAGATCAGAGCAAGAACTGTTTTCTGTTCTGTGCCTCTGCAGTGCCTTCCACAGAAGGGCTCATAAACATTTTTGTAAAATACAAGTTATTACTATTAAGAATAAGAATGGAAAAGATATCAACTATGGAAGTCTCCTAAATGTCCAGACACTCTGYCTTTTGCAAAAGTTTCTTGGAAAAGGTGAGGCATCAAAAATCCTAACTCTTAAATGTTTGTGACAACTTCTGAGAAGGTCAGAGTCCTCAGGCAGAGGGAACACCGTAACCTTGAGGTCCTAAACTTTTGGAAGATCTATGCCAGATTTTCAGAGGCAGGTTTGGGGTTTACCAGCAAGTTACAGCTTTTCTTGGATAGGTTCAAACTTATGCATTGTAATCAGGTTTACAAATTACTATCCATTATACATTCCAGCACTCCCAGCCTATACGGAGATCGAAGGAGAGTCTTTAGGACATGATCTCAGTGATATAACTTGAATACAAAAAAAAAAAAAAAAAAAAAAAAGAATGAAACACTGTAGATTTACTCAAAAAAATATAAATAAAAGCTTTAACTCAAAATTCTAGGCATGACTGTGCTTGAGATGCTGCAACCGTAAGTGAAATGTGAGCTCCATGTCTGCCAGCACCAGGAGGATTTCAATATCACAAGTCCTAATGATTTCTATTGCCTCATTGTAGAATCCTCTGAAAGAAAACACAGGACCGGATCAATGTGGTCATTGACTGCCTCACCGTATGGATAACTGATGCACATTAATACAGTCCGAATGCAACCGGAGTCTTCCTTAGAATCACAACTAAAGGCATAACCATGCAATCTTCATTTTAACCTGAGCAACAGCTGAATTGACTTTTCCAGCTCTGCTTTCAAGGCTGAACATGTAGGTGCTGCTGGCTCCATTGCGAGGTGGCCTTGTACAAGCCCCCAAGCATCCGCTCCGTAAAAAATGGAGCGTCTTTAGGTGAATTAGCCCTCAAACACAAACCACCACAACACACACCTGCACCATTTAAAAGTACTTTGCACTTCTGAAGAAGTATACTCTGCAGAGTGTACTGATCTATAGGTGCTTTATATATACTCTTAAACCTCGCAGCAGGTGCTGAGAGATAGGAATCAATATTCTCAGTTTATAGATGAGCAAAGCACAGATTAGACGACATACCAAAGGCTGCACAGATTTTTGTGCCACATGTCCATGAACTGAAACCTTTTTTCACTGATGGAAAAGGGTTGTTTTTAAAAAAAAAAAAAAAAAAAAAAAAAAAAGCTTTAAAAGGAATCTTTTCCTCAACCGCAACAAACTTGCTTGTAGCATGCAACTATTTTGCAGCTTTCCGCCTTCCTTTTTTCCATCTGTTTTTTGTTTGTTTGTTTTACTAACATAATATCGCCCCTGTAACACGGACAACCCAGACAAACCATCAAGTCCTGGTTTCTGACGCAGGCTGAGCCGGGGACCTGCAGAATAACAGTTCAGGCTGTATATCACCTATACTGTACATGCTGCGCTCCACCTTACACGCCGCAGACGAGATGCTGTCAGTGCAGCCGAGGGTCCTAGCTGTTGCACTGTTTATTTCGATGGAAAAGTGACCAGGAGGAGGAAACCCCTACGACCAATAAAATCAACACCCTAGTTCACTGGMGCCCAGAGGCCAGCGGAAAGCTGCAGATTTTTGCCGTTCGTTGGGATGAAAACCTCGCAACCAGCAATTCGTCCATCCAAGGTGACTATGCAGAGTAAAGAAATACAGAGCCGCAAAAACGAGTTTTAACGGAAATGAAGCCCTACATTTCTTCTTCCTAAATGTTTATCTTAAACTTTGATTAGTTCAGGGTTTGGTCCATTTTTTTGCACAGTAAAATGAGAAAAAGTAATTCTGCAGTAGGAGGATATTTGTAAAGAAAAATAAGATGAAATCTACAGAGAAAGTTTAACATTTCAGCATTCAGAATTTTAGGAAAAAGGATTACAAATTGTGCTTTAATTTTGTACCATAGGTTGTTTGTTTGATATATTTTAACATAGAAAATTCCTTTAAAAGGAATTGAGAGAATAAGTTAGCAGGGTAATGTGAAACACAATTACCATAGTTCAGCTGCGAAAAGATTACTGTTGTAGAATCTCTTGTTTGGTATCTGTCTTCTATATTGATTGATGATGATGTCATCTGGCAAATAATTAATGCATAAAGGAATCAAAACCATGCTAAGCTTTGARTAGGAAGAATGTGCTTTTTGGTTGCTTTTTCTTTATGGAAACTGATAATTCTAATTTCACCATTAGAAAACAGAACAATCATGAGAGCTATTTCTACCACTTAATTTATTCAGCATGGACTAGTCCTAAATTTAAAACAGAGAGACCGTTGCTTTCTTGGTTCCACGCAAGGTCTACCAAGTTCAAGCAAGAATGTAAGGCATAACTGGGACTTCTCTGAAATAAAAACAAACTTTACCCCTATTAATTTATTTAGCATACAATCATCACAGGTCTTCAGGGAATCATGTTTTCAGGTAGAAATCTCTTAGACAGAGATTTATCAAGTAACGGTAAACACATGGTACAAACTTCAGCTCCACTATTCTTTCTAAAGAATGTTGAGAAATAATTATTATGAACTTCACTATAAAAGCTTTTATTTCTTAAAAAAGTCATCTTACACCCATCTTTCTCCCTGGTATAATTTCAGAAGTTCCCAGTAAGCATTTGTCAGTTATTAGTAATTCTCAAATAAGCCAAAATGCTATCATGCAGATATAATTGTGRTATCTGCAAGGCTAAGACACAGCTAAAGTCAAATATTTATAATTTAATAGCTATTTATGGATGTATTTGTGTGTTTGCTTCTGTATCTTCCTTCAGAACAGAAAAATTCCAAAATACCTGATTGTAAAGGTTTTAAACAGATATGAGGTATGTTGAAACCTTTCTGAAGATTTTAATTCTAGCCACCAAAATAAAGTTCTTGAATATTTCCATGTCTAGGACTATCARCAATTTTTATTTTCCAGTGAAAGAATTTGGCTTAACATCATGGGTCAATCAAGTGTTTTAGTCTCAGGAGTAAGTGGAAGAAATCGCTTGAAAATGGCTGGAAAAAATCGTAGCTCCRGAAGGAGTTTTGAAAAGGTGGACTCAAGGTCAGTAAAGTGCTAAATGCTGTTCCCGACTCTCGCCAATCCCTTGGTGCTCCCGTTCRTACAGCAAGTTGATTAGAACAAGCAGAGCTGACTACTTTAAAGATGCCTTGTAACCGGCCACAGTGCATCTGTTAGACTCGTAAAAATAAAGGGTATTTTATGGAAAGCCGAGGCATACTTTTTAYACATCTTAGAAGAGGAAGAACATATGCTCAGTGTCTTAAAAGATACAAATACATCAGCTACGATTTAAGTCAAAAAGATGCATAAACATGTGGGGTTTTTTTAAAACACTCTCAATTTTCCTGAAAGACCTGAAAAGCCATACAACTTTTTTGTATAACCAAAGTAGAGCGTGGCCTTTATAAGACAAAACTGTATTTTAGGACAGAAATTAACCATATACCAGAAGCATTTTTGAGTTTAGTTGGTTCTGTTCTGTTCGGCATGCGTAGATGGAGCACAATGAGCAAATTAAAGAACATCACAGTGTTTTGGAGGTGACTCTTCTGTCTAGAGAGCAAACATTGCTATTGACCTGAATCCCAATAAACTGACGCTATTATGTGCCAACGGGTCATTTTTATATTAAGAATAAGCTAGTATATGTAGAATTGATTATAAAAGCTAAAYGCTCTTGGGATCCCCTGCGCTGAAATTAAGCTCAACAAGCTCCCGGGAAAGCTAAACAAAGTGTCCGAGCTTGTGAAGCTTTGTTAAGGCTGGGGATACCGCAAAAAAGGAAGAGAGTATTTTTATGCTTTTGAAGTAGGTCTTCCAAAAGGATCMTCTCATTTGTTAAAGCACCCGCTGGATTCTTTAGGAACCCTGCAAACTAGAAAGAGGCTTATTCTCATTTGTTCTCTTACCAATGTCTTTATTAATTCAATACATCCGGAGCCAGTTTAGAACACGTAAGACTCCATTAGTGTCACTTCTGACTTTAYGCTAAATTACTTCCTTGTTTAACTTCAAGGACACTAACGGGTTTTTTTGTCTCTGTAGATCATAAGAGGTGAAGTAGTGTACGTAAGGTTACTAGCAGCTGGGGGATGATGTCTTTTAAACTGCAGTAACAAATATATTCAGGGAGAAATTGGTACATTTTTATCTATATGTAGCAATACATGTGTTTTTCTAGGCACAATCTATACATAGCTTTTAATAGTTTCAGAATTTTTGCTTTATAAAGTTTCAAAAATGCAGCAAGAGATTCAAATGCAATAAAATTCACATTATGTTTTTACCAAAATTGTAACTGTACAAACAATTTATGACTTAACCAATTGGAACCACTGAGATTTACTGCATGGAAGAYAGGGCATTCTATATCAAAAGAAGAAATTACTGCAATTTATAACTACCAGTTTGAATTTCCTAACAGTAATTCAGAAAATTATTTACCTAGGTTCGTTATAACAGGTGTCTGACACATAACCATGTCAAACCTCAATTTCAAGTCAAAATTATTCTGTGATTGACACACCATAAAAATAATGTAACAGAATTATCATCACACTGGGTCAACAGACAAACCAGAATGTGGATTTGAAACAAAGGTAGTTTTTGCAGCTTTGTTGGAATATCACTCATTTTGCCTCATTTTGCCTCTAAGAGTGGGGCCAATCTGATGTTTACCACTTTAGCAGTATCAAAACTTAGCAGATACTTAGCAGTATCAAAAATCACTTCAACAGGACTGCAAAAGTTTGGGGAATAACTCCATGAAAGTTATACCTGTGCAAGCCTTATCTTTCCATGCTCGCCTAGAACTTCTGCATTGCTTCTRTCTAATAAGATTACAAATGCTGTGAATTCACTGTGAGCTTTTCAATTTGCATGGATTTCTTCTAAAAATAGCAGTTGTGAGTTGAATACATGAATTACTTGGTTGCATTTTGCGACCACGTGTGCAGAAGGCCAGACTGGATGACCATAACAGTCCCCATTGGTCTTAAAATCTATGAGTCAATTAATGTATGAATCTGATATAATTTAGAAGCTTGTTTTCACAGATCCACTTGAGATTAAATATAAATGGTTAAGCTTTAATTATTTTAACATCTGATATTTGTCAAGCAAATTACTTCAAAAATCAAACCATGACTTTCCATCCTGGTGAAAACATTTAATTACCCTAACTACTAGTAAAATTAGTTCAATCTGGTCTCAAATGCTTTTGGTTAGTGTTAAATACTGACRTGTCTATTTATCATCCCTACGGGTTCTAAGGCTCAGTAACATTTTCCAGTTCCGTCAAGGAAAATGTTCGCATGCTCACCTGCAACAGAGGCAACAAGCCCAGCTACCGGGGTCTTATGATCTAGTAAGCATATCCAAAGAGCTGAAGATTAATACAATTTTATTGTGAAAGAGAAAGCCTTTTAGAAGAGCTAAAAACACGCCTTTTCTGGATAAGCTTGAGAACTTTCTTTAAAAGCCCRCAGAACAACAACTTGGGTCAATAAAACATTTGTCAATGACAAGATACCTGCAAAGCCAGCTATTTTGTTTAAATAAAAGGAAGTAATATTTGGGCACACAAGCAACAGAAGTTATCCTGATTATTGATAAATAACCTCTCTTCTGAGGACCAGACAATTTTTCAAGATCATGATTCACATGGAGAAAGTATTAAGGATGAAAGAAACATACTTTCATGAATTCTTCAATCCATTCTGCTTGCTGCCTCTGCAAATTTCTTCAGGAAAACGCTTCCACATTGCAAAGGCTTTTTTTGGAAGCTGGCTGAAAACGTGCTGCGCCAAGAAAGAGAGGAAGGGAACTGTCTGCTGAGAAGCAGAGCGTCGTTTCTAAAACAAGAAGATTTCAAACATCAGTGTTGTGTTAAGTTTCACTTAGGGTTATTAATACGAGCGTGATCGCAGCAAGCTGAGGTGGCAATATTGTTTTCATTTGTTCCTACCGTACATTTTCTGCATTTGCTACATGACAGTGAAAAAGGTTCTCTGGAATTGCTCTAGCACTGCAGTAGCTGGGAGTAGCRAGGTGAAATACAGCAGAAAAATGACAACCAGCCAAACAGCGTTACCGTCCGCTGTGACAAAAACTGGGTTTGACTGCAACAAGTTCACATCTTTAAAAATCACACATCCCRAATGCATAACTCATTCTGACAGTCCCCGTTTCACTTCTGCGGGAAGGCGGTCTGCGAACGGCCCGTGCGAAGAGCACGTCCTGGCAAAGATGAGCCTCAGCGCTTTCACCCGAAGAATCCAGGCTCTGCTTCAAAGCCCCGCGCTGCCCGAGCAGTCGACTCGAGGGCTGGACAGACGCTCGTGTTGACGAAGAAGCAAATGAGCCTTCTCTTTTAAAATAAGATGTAGAGGAACCATCAGCTCCAGCTAAATAAAAGGATAGACGTGAAGTTTGCTGAGTTTAATGACATGGGTCTTTCTTCTAGATGAGCTTCATCTGCTTCCATTTCCAACTCGCAGCTGCAGAACTTTGCGCAAGTGACCTCACCTCGAAAGCTGCTCCGTTCCGAGATTTTTAGYGGAGTCCGGTCCTAGGAGCTTACTGCCGCTTGGCATTGCTGCTTCTGGGCTGGGGCATGGGTACTGGTGGAAAGGCAGAGAGAAGCACCAAAAGCACTTCAGCCTGGTAGCGGTTCTGATCTCCTTTAATCTCCCGCTGTTGATTAACGGTAAGGGCTTCCATGAAGGACGATTGACGCGGTGCAATAGGTCATTTTCTGGTCTCAACCTTGGCGGTGTAATCAGATACACGGCATGCTTAATAGAGGTCACTTAAGACAAAGATTAAAATTAACTGCAAGTCAATAAGGGAATAATAAAGGAAAATGATCACCCTGTTGCTCCTACGTCGTAAGAGCAAACCTTACATTGCAGGCCAGGAGTACAAAAAATTTCGTCGCAGGCGATCCAATAGGCCTTCATAAGCCCTCCAGCAAACAATTTAATGATTTCAGGTACCCTTTAAACTAAGTGGCCAATCGCTGTTAAATCCTTTGGTATTCATTGTAATAACATTGATCATGATGAACTCTTCTGGTATTAATGTGGATGTAATATATACCTTTTTAATTATAGAACAAGAAAATCCAATTACCCCTTTGCCTCATCAAAGTTCCGTGCTAGCTGTGACTACTTAAACATACATTATGAAACATTTAAACTGGAAGAGGTTTTTGTGCAAAGCAAGGGCCAAATCCTGCCGGATGCTGGCCACTTAACTCGTAGGCATCGCAGGAGGTGCCGAGCGCGCTGAGGCCCTCTGCGGAGACGCTTGTTGCTTTGCAGGATCAGCTCTTGGTCTCACACGGGACGACACGGAGGCTAATGAGCAGCTTGAGGAAGGCCCTGATTGAAAAGGCAGGAAGCATTTGTTTGTATAACAGAGTGGAAGCTGCTATGAATAGTTAACACGGCTGGTTGGGAGGCAATTTATTCTGCGGGAAAGGGAAAAAAATGGTGAGCTGATGGTGTTTTATCCCATGTGCTATAGGCTGAACTCTCCATGCTGCTGACCTGGCTCCAGAAAACCAGTCCTAGTCCAGCTCAAGTAAACTGGAAGCAAAGCTCACGTTTTCCCACGCCGCAAACCGCCGTACCTTGCCGGCCTTTCTCACGTGGCCAGGGATCTTCTCAACCCTCAACCTACTGATGTGGGCAGAGGCTGTGATCTACACGGGGGTCAGAGCACCGGGACTTTGCTCTGCATCGCTAACTGGAGAGGACCACCGTCCTCCCCAAGAGATCCAACCCTGCTTTCTCACGGAGCTCCACCTCGGGAAACTTCTCACGGGCTGAACAAAGAGTCCAAAATTTTAACTACTGGGAGATAAGAGCAAAAGTTAAAAGTTCCCAAATTAAGTACTCCTTTTTGAGTTGATCCTCTGCTTTATTGGGTAACTACAGCTGGCTTCAGAAGTGTACAATTACACCGGGCGTCAGTCAGGTTCGTTGACAAGGTGGCACTCACCCTTCCTGGAAGCTGAGATCGGCYGTGCACAATGATCAAATGTCACTGGTTGATCAAAAATGTTGGGGCTTGGTCAAACATTTCTAGTTGTCCCTTCCTAGCAACTGCCCAAGCAAACTTTTCTTTTTTATATATTTTGTTGGCCACCCCTTCAACTCAGTCGCATTAAAACGATGTTTATTTGCCAGAAAACAGCTCCCCGCAGACTTTTTGCCTCATAAGATCCACAAGGTAGAATGCAAAATATTGCAGAAACTTGCTATTTAAAGGAACCCGTCTGAGATTTTCTCTTATTTCAGTTCAAAACTACCATGAAATCGCACACAAAAGAAAATTTCATGACACCACTGGTAGATTAATCTGAACATAGCTGTCCCTAATGGCAAGTTATAACGGAGGTAGCAAAGCACGCGGTATGTAGGCAGGTGTATTATCTGACTAGGGATCAAGTGTGTTAGGTACTACTATGATACATAAATATACTTAAACAATACATGCTTTAACAGCAAAATGGCACTGCAATCATGTCAGGCTGTAATTTGTAAGGTATCACCGAACATTTATGAGCTAATTGCCTGATTTCTATGGCTCCATTGCAACTAGAACCCGTTAATCTTGAAAGTAGCGTTCAAAAAGAACAATGCCAAATTTTTGCAATGCTACATGAGGCAATATAGGATTAATAAAGATGTTTTAAATGTATTAAATACTGCTCTTTCTTTAAAAATTGCATTATAGAAAACCTTTCTTAAACATTATTTGAATAAAGCCTCATTACTCACAGTCCAAAGAAGTTCATTAGGAGAAGATCACTTTGGAAAGCATTCAACTAACTAGCCTTTCTTCTCAGCAGTGAATTACATTAGCTACTTCCTAGTTATTTAAATCTTGAAATAAAAGATGTAAAYGCTACAGTGACATCTTAAGATCATTGGTAAGGCAGGTCTTGCATGCACAAAAATGCCCAGCTGGTCTGGAGATAAAACAGACTGATAATTAGTTGCAAAATGTAACATTTCATCAGGAATATTTTGAATAATCCAATTTATCCTTGTCAGATATGCAGCACATATTTTTCCTTCGGAGACTCTTTGTTCTTCAACACAATATTATAATTTCAGCCTCCTAATTAAAGCGCCCGTCAGCCGGCCCTGCCTTGATGTCGCGCCGCCGCTCGCAGGCTGGCGGTCCTGCGCGGCCATCGGGTGCCTGCCCCGCGCCGCACGGCACCGCCGGCCGCCGCGGCGCCTGCTGCCTGCCCGCCGCCCCGCCGAGGCACCAGCCTGCTGGAGACGGAGCAGATCAAAGCCCGCCCTGCCTTGCGCGGGCCCAACCCCGAGCCCCGGCACGGCCGAGGACGTTGCTTGAGCAAACGCGGTTTGTAAGCGCGTGCAGCAAGGAGGGCAGGCTGATTTCAGAGGTACGAAAGGCGCAAGGAGCGCTGCTCCCGCAGAGCTGTCAGCTCCGGTTTGGAAAGCCGGGATTGCAGGAGCATCCTTTCCCGTGCTACGTCTGCAGGTGCAGGGAGCCAGCTTCCGAGCACAAGGAAGCGCTTCCAGACAAATTTTAGCAAGCTATTTTCTCAAAACCGGTACAATACCCAAATATCTCACCTGACAGAAACCAGGCTGAAAGGTTTTCCATTAGCTCTTATAATATAACAGTCGTGATCCTCCGCTGCCGTGCGATTCAAGTAGTCATTTACACTTGTGGAAAGGAGGTGCAAAGTGCACCTCGACCGGAGCGGCTGTGTATTACACTTTGTCAAGGTGTAAACAAGTATATGTGATCTGCAGCAGGAGGAACTCGTGCCCACCCCATTTGCTTTAAAAAGTTCACGATGCTGTTGGCTATTACATGTATCAGCTCTTCTTCCCGTACTCTGCTCTGACTTTTTTAATTTCGACTGATATTTGTGGGAAAAAATTAATTTGGAGACCTAGATTAAAGTTTCTCGTTCATCATTTCCCAAACTATCTTCAATAAGAGATGGAAGTCATCTGTGCTTATCATGCTGTACCTCTGATATGATAATGATATCTGTACCGCCCAGAAAGTAGGTCACAGTAATTCTTCATAGCAGGTTTTGTAACCTACTCAGGGACTACAAGGCCAGCTATTTTAAAGATAATTCTGAATTTCTTTAATAAGATTTTATTGGATTCAGATAATTGATCCGATTATTGAAACCTGGGGAAAGTGCTATTGACCTGAATATATAAATCAGTAGCTCTCTTTTTCAGAGGAATTTAGGTCATTACAAACTTATCGCCGCTGCTTAATGTCAGGCAAGGCGCTCRCTGCGGCCTTGATAAACGGAAGCGCGTCCCCTCCTCGCGCGCTTTCCATAGCCTCGTCCTGTGTCTGCACGCGCTACCCAAACGGCCCCGGTGGCTCGTTCCTCACAATTTCAAAAGGTGTCAGACGACTTGAAGACTGAGTTCAGCTGATAAGGACTGGTTTCGTTCGTAACAGTGAGAATCATGTCTCTTGCCAGCTTTAATTTTTTTTTGGGGGGGTAGGCAGCATCAGCAGGTGTGCAAACCGCCCAAGCTGCCGATCATCTCCTCTGCTGCAGTCAGCCCGAGTTTCCTGCCCATTGCCCGGCTATCCAACGCGAGGCAAAAGGCATTGCTTCTGCTCCAATTTCTTTTCCACCTTACTCTTTATTTATTTCCTTTCGACACCATTATCTATGAGATTTTTCTCCATAATTTTGAGCTGGAAATGCCTGTTTCTGCAGAATCTAACCCAGCCGGCCTTCCTGCGCTCACTGTCCTCTCCGAGAAGGAGAAACGCGGCCTGTCAGTCGTTTCTAATTACATCTCCTCGTAGTCCCTCTTGTTCRTTACCTGCCTTGTTGCCCAACCTGTTGCAGTGTGGTCAAGAGGCTGCATCCACCGCGCTACCTCCACCTGGTCGCCAGCCACTTACGATTCCCACCGCAGCGGCGGTCCCAGGCACGCACTCCCCACCGCGTCCCCCAGCGTCTCGGCAGCCCCGAGGTCTCAAAGGCTTTTGCAAAGCCGACGAAACTCCCTGCCCAGTGACACTGGACAATTTGGAGCAGAGGTTGCGCGGGGATCTTTCCGCCGGTGACACCTGCCCCGCGCAGGTCGCCGTAGGAAGGGCTCTGCCTGTCCCCACTTCCCTCGCCGGCTTGGTGCTCTGCGGAGTCGCACACGCACGCACACGCGGAGACAAAGGCTTTACCTAGCTGGTGAGGAAGGAAAAAAATTACATTTCCCCACTTCTTGTAGTTTATCAAGTCTCAGTTCAGGATGATTGGCCCGGTCTGATTGTCTGGGTATGCCCCACTGGCTTGGCTATTGCTCACCCTATTTCCTTTCTTTAATGCAATGCGCTTGATTAGATCTCACACACCAGATACAGCAGTGATGGGCATGATAGAAATACACACAGAGAGAGAAAGCTCGAACATCCTCATTCCCACTGGTCATATATAATGTTACTGAAATTATGTGTACAGCCATGTCTCGGACCTACCGCTATCATTCCGGATCAGTTCCTGGTGACTGACCGTCTACAGAAACAATATGTTGCTTTCAGGAGGAGCTAGAAGGAAAGTCACTATTTGTTTTCCACTCCGCGGCCATACGTATTTTTAAAATAAAACTTTTCCCTGACCTTGATAACCTCACTTTTAATTTGACTATGCTGAGTAACTGCTCTTTTTATTTGGATTTTTCCTTTTATGTGCATCTTCTTTCTTTCGTATAAGCTCCAAGCACTACTTTAAGTGTTTTCTCTTCAGATAGTTTCTTACCTGAAGCAAAAGATTTCCTTCAACTACTCCAGCGCTAGTCTGTTAGCAGCTCCAAGTCAGACCACAGCCTGAACAATATACCAGCAACACTACTCTTCCTTCTCTAATCTTTGAATTTTCTGAAACTCTGAAATAATAGGAAAGCTTTGTATATCTGGGTATAAATACAAAGCCTCATAAAGCTGTAGAGCATTAATTTTAAGTAATTACTGAGTTCAAAACACAGACAACTGCCCTGTCTTACACTGAATATTGTTGAATTACTCTCTAAAGCATGAATCACAGTGGTCTTTCAGGCTGGTCTCCACCATCCTCGACTTTCTGCTTTGCCCAGGATGGATGGTTCAGGATACAAGGGATGGGATGCTGTGCTGCGATCACCGAAGCACGGTGTGAGCGTTTCTCTCAGCTCGGCGTGGTTTTGGTGGAAATCCTGGCTTTGGCTTCGACTGCCGTGCTGGAGATCAGGCAGCCACCACCAGCTGCTGGGGCAAAACCACCCGAGCTTGCAACCTGGAAAGTTCACCAGGGCCTTAATCTAGTCCTTCATATCAACCTGCTCAGCTTTGCTTTTCTGCAATTTTTCCTTTGTTCCTGCTTCTTTCTATCTACGTTGTTGTGAAATTACATGCTCTAATTACATAAATATATTGTCAGAAACCAATCCAAACCGCTGAGCATCCTAAAAGGTTCCCTGCCCTGCAGGCACACCATCCGTTTTCAGGCTCCCAGTAACTTTGCCTTTCTCCTCCATCCTTCTTGTACTACCTGGGGGGGAGAATTTGTCACTAAGAGTAAGTCTCTCAAAATTATGAGAAAACCATAAACAGACTACAGTCCCTTATGGAAGAGGAAAACACAAACATGTGATAGGCAAAATCAACTATCCTTAATTTATTTATCATCAAAAAAGTAATTGCATTTATTAGGAGTGTCAAAAATGCCTCAAAGCCTTGCAAAACATGTAAGACCAACCCGTGGGAGAATCCACGCCAGCTCCTGCCATCCTCCACCAGATGCGGAAGGAGACCTCCGGCAGCCGCTGCGCCTCCGAAATCCCTGGCAGGGGCTGAGCTCCGCGTCCTCCTCCGGCCCAGACGCCCTGGCCGGAGCGCGGAGGTCGGACGGAGCAACCAAGCCGATACGGGGCTTTTTCAGGAATTAGAGTTGCCCATGCCAAGGACGGGGAGGAATGTCTCCTTCAGGATGCCCCGCATGGAAATTCGCCATTTAACGGCTTTAACTAGCTCTTCCCTGCATGGATTTTATCCTGCTCCCTCTGGCTCAGCGTACTCCGACGATGCCCGGTGTGGGAACGCCTCCCTGTAAACATCTCAGTTGCTGAGTTCCAGCACAGAGAATAAACTTTATCGCAGTTTTCCAGGGATTCAGTTTGTTTTCCTTCTCTGAGTGGCAGAGGCTGCATTCCTCACTAAATTCACTTAAAATATAAAATCTTATTTTTTTTTCTTTTCCAAGATGTTGTTAAGTTAGATATTAGAAAAGTTTTCAACATAACGAGGGATTTCAAGGTTTTCTAAACACTTTGAGAAAATAAGTTTGCTATTGGAAGAGTTCTGTAGAGATTGATGGGCACAACTCAGTGTCTAAATAAAAATACAGTCAATTCTGGTACACATTACTTTAAAAAAATAAAATAAAACCTACGGAACTGAACAGAAATGATAATGTTATCTGGGATTTTTAGGAAAAAAAAAAAATTTCTACAGTAGGATGAATCCCTCTATTAAATTTTACAAGCTGATATAAAAAAAGCTGTGTAAAGGTTGTTATTTTCTATTAACCACTATAAGGTTTTTCTTGAAGGCTCTCAGATAGCTCAGCAGGTGTTTTCTCAGGCATGATTTAAAAAAAGGGGGGGAAAAAAAAAAGACTGCTTGGGCTGAGGCCAAGACACTAAGGTGAATTTTCTAGAAAGTCAAGTGAAATATAAGGTCAGAATAAAAGCATTAGCATAACTGGGACGATCTTCTTCCCTCTCCCAATCCCAAAACGTACAGTACGTGGCCATACCAAAGYTGGACACGTCTTTGCGGCAGTCACCAAAGGAAGCAGCTGTATGTCCATCATTAGACTCTGCAGATTTCAGCACTGGAACGGTTTTAACAAACATAATAAAATACAACTAGTATCCTCTGCAAACACAGGCATCCAGCTAAGAGACGGTGTGGGGGGAAAAGCACCCAAACGGAAAGCTGGACTGAAGACACGGGGAGGAACAAGCGCCCGGAGCAGCAGCRGGGGCGGTGGGCAGGGACAGCACCACCACCACGGAGAAAGAGCACGACAGGAGCCTTCTGCACCCCCTGCACATCCAGTACCATCAGCACCGGAGTTCGGGGTTCGTCTTCCTTTTTATCTATATATTATTTTGCTGCACACTCGTTAGAAAGATRTCTGTAGATCTCTTATTTTTGAAACGTGGGTTTTTGACTTTATGTTGATCCTTTCCGATGAAATAACTGAAAGTACAGTTAAGTTCATGTACGATCAATATCTTCCCACCGCGTTAATGGCACGTGCGATAACATAAAGTCAGTCCCTCTCCAAAACAAATTACTGACACTTGCTATTAATCATTTCTGTAGGGTTTTTTTTTTTTCTCTAAACCAAAACCAAGCAAGGAGTATGTCCTTTGTATGCGTCATCATAAAGGGATCATTTGAGAGAGCTATGGATTAGCTGTGTATAATACAATCTTTCATCATCGGTTTATGCTGGATGGGCTGCAACATTTTATATAAACTGTAAATGGTGTATAACTCGGCTGCATGCTGAGATGTATTGTTGAGTTTGCAGATTAACAAAGTATATGTATGAGGAGAGGAAAACGCCACTTTTTCACCAGGTAGAAGCCATCATCTTTTCATAGACTGAATAAATATGTCATTTCCAATCTCAAAACCACCATTTCAGTAAATTTTCAGAGCTTGAATAACAAGATGCCACTAAAAATATATCTGTAACATTGGGATGTCTTAGCRGTCCTCTCTTAAAAATCCTTTTTCTCACAAAAAAAGGTTTCACTTGCTTCAGTAAAATCGTATTTCAATTCATCTATTTAAGAAACAGGAAAAAAATATATTATTTATGCCAAATGGAGCYGAGATATACATTGTGATATATGTTACATTTGCAATATTGAATTAATCGTAAAGCAGAAGTAAGTTAAAGTCGGGACAAAAAGGGAAAAGCCAGAAAGAAAACAACACCTAAATTAAAGAACTCTTTCTCTCCAGCAATTTGGTCAGCAGCTCTGACTGTCGTCAGGGGATAAATCAATTTGCAGCAGCTGTGGACAACTATTTAAGTGTGAGCCCTGAATGGCTTAATTGGGGGAAGTGTGTTAAAAGTTAGAGGAGCTGAGTCACACCAAGTTCATGTGGACATCTGTGTGTGTTTCTTAAGAAGAGCTCTTCTTAAGTCCTAGTCTGGAGCAGTTACAGTAGTATTCACAGTAAGAGCAGAAGCTGTWTTTGTTGATACATTGGTTGATGCTCACCTTTTCTGGTGCGAGCYCCTGSTGCAGAGCTGGGACCATCTTGCTCCTCAAGGAGGCAAGATGGGGGCAGAGGAGAAGGTTGGAGGTGCAGGATGAGTCCCAAAAGCCTTGGAAAGGGTCGAGGTGATACTGCAGAGGGATCAGGCAGCTCCTGGGAGCAKCTTCTCCACTCCCAGTGGTTAATGGCAAAAGCTTTGGAGAATATATAATCCCTTAGCTTTATCTCATCTCATGCAAGTATTCTTACTCGCATGCAAATTTCTAATTGCTTATTTTTTAAACCCTCAGCATCCCAAACTTTGGGAACTCTTGCAGCGACGAGTCCCACGCCTCCCATCTGCAAAACGCCTGTCTCTCTACCAGCCTGCGACACGGTCCCTTTTGCTGCCTTTGGACAGTCCTGTGTCCTCGCATCAGCAGAAAGGGGAAAAAAGGTATCCTTGGCAACTTTCTGAGTGCTATTCATTATTTGATACATCTCTATCATTTTCTTTCTTGTTAGCCACAAAACTCATCTTCCAATCTTGACAACCTCTCATCATGCGCAAATCTAGCCCTGTGTCTAATCATTTCCATCAACTGTCTACGAACTTTTTATATTTCAGCCGTATCTTTTTTTGAAATGGAAATGAATACGGCGTTCAAGGCAAAGGCATATCACCCCTTTATGTAACAGTATTCAAATATTTCAGTACTATTTTCTCTCCCGTATTTGCATGCATCCTGTGCTGTGGTTTGCTTCTCATCAGTGGTGCCACACCAGGAGAAAATGATTTCAATGACAGGAGCGTAACGTGGACATGGCAGATAGAAGACATCTGTTTGTCGCTGTTCTCATATACAGGCTTCCTGCGTGACCAAGGACGGGTCATTCATTTTCTCCATACTTCACCCCCAAAGGTGAAATGAAGATTAAAACTTGTTAGTAAAGTACTCAGGACCTCTCAATTAGGATGTCCAAAGGACAGTAAGTTACTTTATGCAAAATCAACTCTTACCTTGGTCTCCTTGAGGGTTTGGACTGTCTAAGGGTTGCAAGCAAAGGCTGGGTTGGTTCTTGATCCAAGAACTCCTGGGTCCTCTGGTGTGACAGGTCTCCACCATGCAACTCTGCAATTGGAAGGAGCATGTTATATTGTGCACTCTCGGTACCACTCTCAGGCTGTACAAAAATGTTAGCTGGATAGTGTAAATAATACTTATTCTGCTTGGTGTGAGACCATGCTTGTTATGTCTAAATCCATTTGCTTTCGAATGCTTACTAAAAGGACTTTAAAAGCTGCTTCGTTGCTCCTGAAAGAAAGTGACAAAATGGTTTTTTTTTTCCTAGATATGGGAACCTCAATAATAGAGCACACTGATCTGCTAGCCGCAAAGGTGTTTTGCAACTAAAGCAGGGTGGTTTTTATGGGTCAGATGTTGTTGTCCTACTGTACCACATCTTGTATCCTCCTGACACCACACATGTTTGTTCTCTACTTAATTTTTAATGTATGAATTTGTTTTTATATTAAAATTCAATAAAATTTTAATTATAAAACATAGTATATCACACTGAAGTATATACATCTGTAGAGACACACATCTGTGGTTTTACAACAGATGTGTGCACCTCCGCAAATATTTAAGATGCAGATTTTACCACTAGAAGAAATACACATCCAGCTTGATTACAGCTGATAATTTCAGGTAGGCCCAGGTTGAATGCACCTAAGCCAGTCATTAATCTTGGGAAAAGTGCTAAAAGTTGATAACGAGATTTCGAACCCCGCAAAGGACCAGGAGGAAAAGGCAGACTCGCAAGAAGCTGAAAGAAGTGGAGAACCTCTAACATGTTTAATGAGTTTTTCCGGCAGTGTGTTTTTATAGATCTGAATGCTTTCAAATTTGCCTGGATTTTGCTCTTTAGAGCTCCATGGAACATCTTTCAGACCATCTTTTCCAAACCATACGTCTCCTTAGCGCTCACTGGCGAAGGACGCTTTTCTGTAGGCACCTTGCACAGCGTAGGCACAGCACGTGTTGTGCGAGTGGCTTTCTGGCAGGACTCTGGAGATGCAGGAGTCCTCTATTTCTGCCTTATTTGTAAAACAGGATTGGTCATATTGCCACCGAAACGAATGGGCGTACGTGTCCACCATGGCTGTTTTAGTCTATACGTCATTCCCCATAAGCATATCACTGATGCAAGATCAGGCTCTGACATATGCTCAGCCTGGGATGAGAGAAAGAGGGAAAATAATAATGAAAAATCAGAATTTAAGGCTGGTTTCAGAGCTCATTTAAACTAATCAAAAGTTTTCGCAGGGGTCATGCAGGGATAAATCAAAAGTAGCTCCAGCAAAACAGCGGTGATGGGAGGAGAAAGGGGCCCTACAGGGAGTTTTAATGCAGAATTTTTCGGAGCTGATGAGCCACCAGTGTTCCCAGTTGCGCTGGTGCAATTCTGGAGAGGCTCTTCACGTGCTGCTGGAGCGCTCCAGATCTGCAGGACATGTCTAGGTGCTAAATTTGGTCCGTGACATGCAGGCAGACAGTCTTGGAAAGCAAGCGAGTCCGCACCGTCACGCCCGTCTTCAGGGTGGCAGTGACAAACGGCTTCCACAAGCAAAATTACAGGTGGAGTTTTAGGTAGGAAAAAAGCAATTGTGGATTTGGAGCTCGGCCAGGGCAGAGGGGCCCTTAAAAGTTCTCTTCTCAGCTCCTTTATCTCCCTTATCGTCTAGCAAACTTTCAGTTTCTCAGCGCACGCTTTCAAATGAGAATATGGAGTATTTAAACCCTCATCTGAACAATAAATAAAAATAAAGCCCCATAAATTATTCGGAGGAACATACCATAGCGCACTACGAGCTGCTCTGCGGTGCCTTGCGCACATAGGAAACTCTCCAATTGGCATCTCGTACTTTGCTGCGGTGAACGTCACCAGCRACATAAAACGCAGTTCCCGCAATGTGGTGTGTTTTCCTGTTCATTGCCCCCACCGTAAGGCTGACCCACATCATTTTAAGCGAGAAGCTGAAATCTTACCCAAACTCCACAGGGATTACACGTGATATTGTTTTAACTGCTTGCTGAACTCTTTTTATTATCATTTGTGCTTGATTTTGATGAAATAAAGTGAATAAATAATTATGTTTCACCTGGGAGTATGAAATTCTAGCAGTTTGGGGAGGGCTAAGGAAGAAATCCGAGTCTGAGCAGCCAGGTCTGCAGGTTGTCTACATGTTTAAAATATGAATCAGCTGGCAACCTCTCTCCTCCGGAGCAAAAAGGGAAAAAAGAAGAAGAAGAAAGACACGTTGCACGGAGCCGGTCCCACTCGCAGCTCGAGAAACCGTAAGACGGTCCCTTCCTCAGAAAAATCCCTCACCGTTCTAACTCCAGAACCGGAGCGAGGTCTTGGGATTGCTTTTCYGGAGCAAACGAAGTATCTGCTCGTTTTCGCAGAAGCGAGAGACGGCTGATGCTAGCGGTCGGCCCCTGCCGTAACCGCAGCAAACGGCGAAGTGTTTCGCCTCGAGCTTTTGCCGGCGATGCCGGGTGACGCTGCCTCCAGYGCCACGCGCCGCCTTCCACCTTTTTCTGAAAAACGAGATTTTTTACTAATAAKCTCCTTGGCGTTCACCGCTCTGTGACTTGCTTTTTAAAGGGAAGGGGGTAACTGAAGTTTTTAACATCATAAACAAACCACAACCTTTGTGTTTGAGGCGCGTCAGCGCCGTTTGCGGGAGATTTCCCTTTCTTCCCTCCCGGAAAGCCCGGCTGCACCATCTTCTCGGGCTTTCAAATACGACACACGCATCTATTTTTAAGCATCTATTTTCAGATGCAGATATAAACTCTTCCCTTATCCGTGCGCTTTTTTTTGCCTTTTTTTTTTTTTAATTTTATGGGGAAAAACGCCTGCTACGACGTTCCCTTCCCCCTCAGCGCTCCCAGCCAACTTCCCGCTGCTGCAACGGGAGACACCGGGAACGCGCGTGTGCGACGGCAGCGCGTCCCGCCCGAAGTTCACACTCTCTCTGCCTTCAGGGACGAGAAAAAACAAACTCCTTTGGGCGCGGCACTTGGTCCTTTGGGACTCRCTGCGCTGCAGGTGCCCCTGCTTTGTAAACCGTCGGTTTTTGTACGTCTTCGCTCGTTAAAATGACAACCGGACCCTYGAAATCCTTTGCGATTCGGTCCAACGGCCACAAAAAATCCGAGCACTTCCACAGCCCAAGTATGAATTAAAAGTCAAATTACGTTATGGATTTGCTTATATTTGTGCACAGGGGACATCGTCCAAACAGACCTGCCCGCCTGAAAAAGCAATTTTTTTCCCTAARCGCGCTTTTTCTCGCGCGGCGTTAGCCTGACGGGTTCAGCCCGGTGACGCTGCAAGCCGAGGGGGGAAAAGCCGCTGCGCGCGGGGGGKTTCGTGCGCTCGGCGCTCGGGCTGCGAGGCGCCCAAAGGGCTCCGCAGGGCGCGCGGACGCGTCGCGGCGGCGGCTGCAGCCCAAACGCTCCTCGCGGGCTCCTCGGGCCGTGCTGCTCCGGGAGGTCTGCGGGCGCCTGGGACGCGCAGCAAAAGCGCTCGGCCCCTGGAACCCCGCGTACGGCCCCGTTTTCTACTGCGCGGCGGTGACACGGTTTTAATCAGGGCTTTGTGGTGAGTTTTTTGTTTCGGTTTGGTTTGGTTTTTTTTTCACTTAGCTTGCCTTTTGCATTTTGGGGGGATCTGGTCTTTTTCCTGCTTAAAATTTGGGATTCTGGGGGGAAAAAAAAAGTGACCTTTGATGCCGTCTACAAAGCACTCCCACTAAACAGGCAATAAGTGAATCTAATAGACACCCCGACCCACGCCAAGTCCCATAAAATCAGGGTGTGAAGCATCAGGGAGAGAGGGATTCGTATTAATAATTCATTCCAAGCAACCCCCTGGAGCAGTTTTACTATGATATGCTATGCAGAATGCTTCAACACACTAATTAATATTTTCAAAGTGTTCCACGAGCCCCTTTTAAAAGCGCTTTTGCCATTCATTGAGCATTCTGCATCTTATAAGTGAAAGCTCAGTGCCGCTCCCCAAACCAGCTCTGCGACCGAGACTTTGGGAGCAGAGGAAAACGCCCCTAACGCAACCCCCCCCCCCCAACATTTTACACTTGCCAGATTAATAGCGTGCGCATCTTTGCTCCTCCAATSCAAAATTAACTGGAATAAATTGTGCTCCCTTTGCAATACGTGTAACCGAAAACGCAGGTGATCTCTGGAGATATCTAGTAATTGCAGCGAAGAGTCCCGGCCGCATTCCCCCTCCTAACTAATAGGGAAATAAAAGCACCGTAAATAACTTCGCATTGATACAGCGCTAACTTCTTATGCACACTAACTGTTATTTCTTTCAGTGAGTTAGGGCATATCTGACTATATGTTCACAAAACAAGATAATTTCTTATTCCCATTAGCAATAAGATATAATAAGGAGTGAGCCAGTGATGAAAAAAGGGGCATTTTATACGGGCTGGACTTTACCCAGGACTTGTACATCCGCGGAAAAACACACCTCTGGCAGTTCCTCGGTGTAGCTGACACCATCGCGTGTCTCTTAAATGCACTGGAAAGCGAGCCGGGGATGGCACCTGACCCGCGCGCGCTCRCGGACGGCAGCAAAAGGATTTCTTTAGCAAAACGAGACGGACCACACCACGCGAGCGCACCCTGCCCGCGTGACCGTTTCCCGCTTTGTGCAAATAATCTCCTTTTCAGTTAAGCAATCACGAATCTCGCCTGCAAATTACTTTTTAACCTCTGGYGTGCCAAGGCATGTTTTGAAAAGGTCGGGTGGGTCTTCTAAGGAATGAGGCCCTCATCTGACACGGGACTACGTTTGTGCAAAATTTGACCRGTTTCCGATGGGAAAGATGGAGGAGTAAGTGCCCGATGACACCCCAGAGTGCAGACCCAACATGCAACAACTCTCCTAACRCCCCTATAAAATACAGACCCGCTTTGTCCTTTCGAGCCCCAAATAGAGACTTTTTGTGGACTATCTGCACAGGGCTCGCTGTATCTCACTCTGGGCTGAATGTCAGTATTTGACCCAAAAGAGGGGCCGTTGGCCAACTGCTAATACAGATTGCGGGTTAAATGGTCTTGACATTTGTGAAAAAGCAAAAAAATAAGATCTTCCGCCGTTGAGATGGATTAGCTGCTCCKCAGCGGGCGCCACAGCCGCGCGGCCACGAGCGGTGGAGGGACTGTGCTTCCGCGCGCAAATATACAGCGGTTCTGCCAACGCAAATACGAATGATCAAGATAACCGCGTTGGTTTTGGATGCTCTCTTGAGGATGCCCTCTAACCCCAGCCTGCCTGCCGATGATAAGGCAAGGTTTTTTCCAGCGGTAAAACGGGGATAGGAAACTCGCTGAAAAATGGGTTGGCATCCGCCGCCCTGGCAGCAGCACCGGCGTTCAGTGCGGGTGGCCAAGCCCTGACGGAGAAGTTTGAAGCTTTGCATCCGCAAAACCGGCCCCGGCGGGAAGGGGCCGCGCAGAATGAGCCGCGAACCAAGAGAACGTGACCCTTTTCCCCGTAAACGTCCAAGGAGGAGCTCGCCGGCGGGCTGCGGAGGCCGGGGCTCTTCCTCAAGGGGTTTTGGTGCATCGCGGGGCACCGCGCGGCTGGTGGGGCCGGGGATGCCCGGCGGAGCCGRGTTGCGCGGGGACCCCAAGTTGGGTGGTGTCGCCCCCCCACCCCAATTCCTCCTCCCGAGCTTGCGGCAAGGGGGGGRAAAAAAAAACCAAAAAAACCACACATTTTGCACGATGCGTTTGAAAGCTGAAGAGTGCCATCGTGTGGATAAGGGACCGAGGAGCCGGCGGGGCCGGGGGGGGCTGCGTGCCCGGGCCCGGCCGAACCGTCGGAAAAGCCCCCGCGAGCRCAAATCCCGGCAGGATTCCGTGCAGCCCCTGAGCCGAGCAGCACGGAAAGGCACCTAGACCCTCCTCCGTCCCCCTCCAAATATCCCGATCCCCAACCTAGTGAATCTATTCTGAGGGCTCACTGACTCATCCGCCCCTGACTTGCAGTACTCTTTGCTCGCCTTTTTTTTTTTAATCCGGTCATTATTATTTTTTATTATCATTGCACTTTACTACTGGTTCAAGGTTTTTTTTTGTTTGTTTATAGGACACGCTTTGTCCTGGCACAAATCATAGGAAACTCAATAAACCATGTTGCAGGGAAGCAAGAAGAAAATAAATGTCTTCATTCTGAGGCCGTTTCCTTTGTGCTTTCGGATTACAGGACTTTCCACACTGTCAAGTGCCGCGTTTTGCTTAATTTTATCACCAAATGACAAAAGATAAATGGCTATTTGTGCCTGTGGTTTAGCAGCACATAACAGATACTATTTTTAATTAAAAATTTGTAAGGTTTTACATCCCATCCGTCTTTRGCAGATTTCAGTTACTGCCCTTTTTCACTGAAAGCAGGCTATATATATATATTTTTTTTTTTTTTACTGAAAGCAGGCTATATTTTTTTAAAAAAAAGCGAGAGGTGAGGCTGCTTGCTCCAGCCTTTGCAGCCCGGCGGTGCAAGCCAGGGCCGCGGCGGGAGCTCTGCATCCCGCTCCCGCGCAGCCTGGGCCTTTGGTCCGGGGTTTTGTTACACCGACACGGAGCAGAACAGAAAGGGGGAATCGCAGGGTAGAAAATTGCATCTAATTTGTTTTTAAATTCRCAGAAGTCTTAATCTTTTGGGACGTATTTTCACTTTACATATTTGTTAATGCGAGATGCTCTCGTTGCCAAATACGCTTAATATGCAAGTGGAAACTGATTCTGCTTTCGCCCCCCCCCCCCTTACTCTTCATAAAAGAAAAATAAATCTGCTTTCGCATTACACAGCTTTTCCTGGTGCACCAACCTTTTAAAATGCCAGCTGAGCGGCGTAGGCACAAATGTCCCTGGGAGGGTGGGCTGCCCCTTTGTTGCAAAAAATAATGTTGTGTCAGAAAACTCTTGCGCTCCGCTCTTCTGAGCGGATATTGCTGCGGGTTTGGAAGAGATCGTACAAAGCTTTTAACACCGGGCGCGTTTGTTCCCAGTGTTAAATCTCAGCAACTGAGAGCGGCTCTTACAAACTTCATTTTAAAAGCAGACCAGGCTCGGGGTATCACAGCCCTGAAATCGCATAATTCATATTATTTGCAGTCATTTAGGAAAGCCGCCGAACGGGAACAAATAAATGTTTCGAAAAGTACTGAAAACTGCCCTTCAGCAGCCGGGGGGGGAACGAGACCTGCCAGCAGCGGTTGCGGGRGGAGAAAAGCATCCCCGTGTCAAATAAATGCATCGGGCCGGGCTAAAGGAGCAGTTTAAGGCTCGTCTGCCCGTTCTCCGAGGAGAAAGGGCGCCGGGAAAGCCGCGCGAGCCGTCCTTAACTCGGCCGCCGCCAAATCCCTCCGCGGGCCGGTCCGAGGCGCAAAAGCTGTTTAGGGTCCGGAGCAAGCCCCGTCCAACGCGCAGCCCTTCTATTACCGCCTTTGCCATCASTCATATGACGGTAATAAAATTTGTGACTGTTTCCCTTACACTGGTGCTGCGATTTACCTCGTCTAATAGACAATGCAAATGCTAAAAGGCACATATACATCTTCATTATATAAGCTGGTGCCTGAGTCATTTTCCTCCAGAGACAGTTTTATTCATTTTTATACAATTTGCCTACTGTACAGTGCAGATGGTTTCTATTAAGTAAAATATCTGTTTGCTTCCAAATTTTTAGTTTTCGTGATTAAATTACTTTAAAATGATGGTGCATTGTGTTATCCTCTTTCATGACCTAATTTACTTGCAATAGCACAAGTATAAACTCCAAAACCTAGTTTCACCCACTCGGAAAATGGATATTTTGACCACACGCTGAGAATTTCTTAGGTCAATTTTATCCTCACGGCAGCATTTTCCCATAAGCCTTAACTCCGCGGGTTGTTTACTAAGGATGTATCTTAACAGAGGATTTAAACAGAAGCTTTGGATACAATCGTGGGGGGGGGGGGGGGAAACGCCGAATTATTCCATGGTTGTAAACGAACTGGAGCTCGTTAGCTGCCAAGCATGCGGCGCATCCCAGGCAGTGGCAGAGCGAGGGGTCTGCGACGCAAAATCGATATGAAAATCTACAGTCATAGCTGTGCTGCCATCAGGTGGCCATCGCTGAGCGCTACAGACTCGGGTTTTCCACCGCTGGTTTGGGCTTGAACCTCGCTACGAGGAGGACCACCTTCCCCGCTCGGCTTTGTGGCAGCTCCTGCATTTAATGTATATTAAGACAAGCCTGWCAATGAAAGATTAAACTGACTTTGGGGACAACAGAAAATCTACAAAAGAATGGCACAAGGAAATGAATAAAATCAAACTATAGGTGCCTCTCGACCAGCCCTTGATGCCAAATATGACCTAAAAATAAGCTAACACAACTTTGAGACAAACTTAGAGCTTTACTAACTGTCAGAAATGCAAGCAAGGCAAACTGGCGAGGGAATAAGTGATCCAGTTGCATGATCTGCAATGGCAATGAAGTTCCCTCTCYGGGACTGCAGGGTAGAAGCAAATCCTGAACAAGTGGCAACCTCAAGGAAAGCTGATACGCTTCTGGTGGCTCATGCAGACAGTAGCRTAAACCCTTTCGGTTCCCTGCCCAGCCAGAAAAGAAAGCTCGTCATGCCTGCCAGAACGCAGAAATCTTCTGGAGGAGGAGAAGAGAGAGAAACCTGCATCGGTAACAAGTCAAATAAAAATCCACCGTCACTGCAGATAATCTCCTGGCAATGGCAACACGTACTCATAAATCAGACAAAGCAAAATGTCTCTTCCAGATCCATTGGAGATGTTTGGGGAAATRAGGATCTCATCTCTTTAACTGATGCAAAAATTATCTGTTACGTTAGAAAAGGCATATTTTGAATGTTAGCAAAAGCATCTGATACGTTCAGTTTGTCCTCTGCACTTGTCCTCGATAACGGCCAGTYGAGAAAAACTTACAAGAACCAAGAGGAACTTCTGGGGCCAAACCCATCCTGCTGCAGCTGGTGACTCATATGATAGAGGTTTCACCAGAAAAGCTCTCCAAACACCCACTCCACGTTCCCAAGCACCATGTCAAAGGATACAGGAGCACCCTGACACAAACTTCAGACCRCTGGCTGAAAACACCCAAAGTGACCAAAATTACAATATGCCACAGTTATGGAGAGATGGAAGTCGAGCACTTCGCCAGTGTTCCATATCTCCATATTGGCAGGAGAAATGGTAGGTGAAAATGCTCAGATAATTTTGGGTAAAATATTCATAAACATACAGTCTAATGGAAAGCAACCACACACGCAGACTCTCGGTATGGGTTGTAATCTTTCCACTATCTCATCTCTACATTTAGAGATTTGTTGAAGATAGGAAGCAGGACATTGTACAACATACTGGATATCACTGATACATAAGACTTTTGTTACTCGATTTGCCATCTCCCTGTTGATGGCGACAGGGCGTGCAAACCCCTCCTACAAAATCAGAATAGTCTTCTATTTTATAATTCTTAGATGGAAAGCAGACAAACAGACCTTCAAACTTTGAATTTATATCRGAACCATTTTGAATAGTCTTTCAAAAGATGCCCTTTCTGAAAGACAGTCGCACTGGCTGCACCTATCCTTGCCAAATAATTCACCTACGGATATCCAATCAGGTTAAGGAAGTAACTAGAGCAGCTACAGCWTAAATCCATAGGATGATTATATACACAGGGAAATGCGGTTGCCAACTGAAACAATACTGCAAAGGAATTATAGGTAACCAATTTAAGTAAAGCTAGCATTTCTCAAAATTAAATCTCACCATGTCTTAACCACAGAATAAAATCATTTCCTGGCTCCTAACACACAACCTCATTCTCAGTATACACTGGATTTTTGCAAGTACGAYGCTTGAAATATGTAATTGTAAAGTTACTATCACAAGGATGATGTAAAGCTTTTAACCATGCCCAAAGTGAGCCACATTAGTAAAGAGGAGTGGACTGTCCTTGAGCTGAGTTCAGATGCACTGAGTTCTTGCACTTAGCAAGAAAAAGCGTTGACCTGAAATTCTGAAGATATCACTCCAAGATTTTTGKTTTTGAGCTTCTGTTCTCTTAAAGTATGTGCACATTAGCAATTTAGTGCAATCCCGGCACAGGACAGAATTGCAATGCTTTTGAAGGTTACGGGTCCCTAGAGTCAGCAGCAACTTGAATTCTAACTTCACCAGGAAGTTTTGAGTGCACTAAAAACGGATACTGCAGAATAAACAGAACATACTGTAGTGCCAAAGCAAAAGTACTAAAGCAAGTTAGGTGTTGAACCATCCTTACAAAGTCTAAGCAAAACCAAAATCTTAGTATATGGAGGTATCAGAGAAACAGCCAAATAATTTCTTAAGGCAAGTGAGGGGGAAAAAGCAACGTAGCTGAAAAGGTACACTGATTTTTAGACARCAAGCAAAACGATTGTGATAGGAAGGACCAGGACCACAAACAGTGCAGGCAGGTGAAGGTGCTCATCCACAAGGCCTCAGCTCTCCCAATAGCCCAGCGCTGCTGTATTTCCTGGGCTGAGGAATACTATGGAAATGAGACCCAGAGTACAAATGTTGCCAGATGGTTCGCCTAGAAAAGCTGTGCCACGTGTACAGATGCACCTGGTCATCCCTGCTCTGGAACCAGCTTCTCCCTTCAATATTACAGTACAGAACAAAACCTGGTGGCAAAAAGGAATAATGCTGTCAAGTCATTCAGCTATGGAAAAGACATGACAAAACACCACTGTCATGCTCCTTCGCCATGCAAAGAGAGTACAGAGTCGCTCGCAGCATGCCAAAATTGGGCTAGAAACAAGTTCTTACCCTAAAAGTGAAGCGACCTTCTGATCAGCTTTGAGTTCAGAAACAGCATTACGCATTTTGGCTAGCAGATGCCACATCAGAAAATGCTTTTTTGGCCTCAGCACACCAGGAGCATGACAGAAAACCATCTTCGAAACACTGAGAAAGACCACGAGGTAGCAAGAGAGTATCCAGTCTAACTTTAATTGAATCAAAATACGACCAAACCAGAGCAGTTCTCTCTTGTTCGATTCAAAGGGCAGAGAACAAAATAATTGGCTAAGTGTTAGCGATATAAAACGCAGTCACACCACTAAAAAGTCCTAAGAACAGAAACACTTCAAACAAAGTTGCCTTSACCATCGCTGCCGTTTCATTCCAAGTGTCTTTAATGCACAACSATCGTGTGCACTTATTGAGCAGGAAGGAGAGGGAGTGCTGCAATCTGTAGCTATGGGTCGTGAGTGAAAGTCCATCTTCTAGTGAAGAACGAGCACTTGTCCCGAAAAACATTTTGTTATGCAATCGCCCGATGGCACTTTGTCRTGATGACAATTTTGGGTAATAAAGCATAAACTGAAGTGTAAATGCGATATGTCAGTAGCGGAGGAGAAAAACTGAAGAACTCAGGAAAAAGGAAAACTCTTCCTTTTTGTAAACAAGCAAACAAATAAACAAACAAAACCTTTCCAAAGACTTTTAGTAGCGTGCACTTTTTAAACTAAGTGCAGTGATGTCGAACAACTGACTCCATCTTAGATGACAAGGTAGGGAATTAATCCCTAGCTCAGAAAGTGCTTAAACCATAACCTCAGTGGGACCATTCGCACGCCTTTGAGACCAACTTCTTAAAGGGAAATTAAGCCTCAATCTTAAAGCCTTGGAGTGTGAATTAAGGAACATACTTCCAAGAAACATACTTTCCAGGCCCTGCTTCAACATAGGTGTCCCTTGTGATCTTGGGYGAGTCACTTCTGCGTTCCCTACATCAATTCCAACCTTATAAACCAGTGCCTCACTCCCAGACTTAATGCCAAAACCTTGTAAGCGCTGCGATGGTCTCTCAGCAGCTTTTCGAGGCACCTGATGTAGGGACATCCATTTTGGGTTGAAACTGTGATGCAGCTAATAGCTGCTCATAGACATTCACAGATCAGGGGCAGCGGACCAGTTCTGCTGTGGCATCCGGTAAGGTAAATAYGCACCTTTGCTCACGGGAGCTGATGCAGATTTATACCTCCTGTCATCAAAACTGGGATTTCAGCTTCAGCCGGGTGACCAGGCTAGGGAGAGTATTTTCTGTATCTTGTAGTCGTTAAACCCAGTAACGGACTAACACTTCCAACAGTGAAGAACTTTTCTTATCTGCTGAATATCTCGGGTTCTAGTAAAAGGAGTGGATCCGTGCTGGCTGCAGGCCAGCTGAGAAGTGGAAAGATTTATGAAAACTCTCAAGAAAATGTTTCAAACAGCTGTAATAGAAAGGAAATCCATGCAACATCTGAATCACAGAATTATTACCCTGTCACTCCATACAGTATTACCAGGGTCCCTCCAGCAACTACATTATTTAATAGACCATTTAATAGACTATTACGAATCCAGTTGTCTTCATTACAGCAAACAGGCAAATGCACAGATAATGGAGCTGTTTTGTGAGCAGAACAACTGCTTGGAACAAAAGGTGAAACAACGTACTGATAAACAGAGAAGTCACATAAGCGGCGGGAGTAAGAATGCATTATATGGCTGAAAGACATAACATTTCAGACACCAAGCAGCTTAATTCTTACRTTATCTTAGAGAGCAAGCAAAAATAAATAAATCAATAAATAAGAATGGGGGGGGGGGAGCCATGTGGTGCTAATTACCTGAAATATGTCACATCTTAAAGTGCTTGCACAGATGTTGGACATTTTTTAGGACAAGTCAAGACACCGACTATTTCTTCAGGACGGCCCCAACATCTGTAAGCAATCAAAACGGAGACAAGGTCTAGTATTCCACATAACTCTTACAGAACGTGGTGATTTAATATTTGTAGGGTCATGATGCCGTTCCAAAATAGATGAGAGTGGATGAGCCAGGGTCCGATCCAAGGAGGTACCGAACACATGAAAGGGAAGAGAGAAAAGCGTGTTCAAGAACATACAGGAGAACTTAACACATTTCAGCATCAGTTCCTAAATCAGTCCTAGCCGTGACCCTGCGGCAGCATCTCTAGCTAGCAGTGTAGGATTTAGCGGCTGGAGATGAGAAAGCAAAACCAGTGAACACAGCGTTAAACCAAAGCGCCCTGAGAGGGCGGGCGGCCAAGGATGTCACGAAACTTTTTTCCGTGACACACAAAAAGTCAAGATTAAAAAAAAAAAAAAAACAACACTAAGCTTGCAACACTTTTCAGAAGCAGAGTTAAAAAGAGCTGCCTGATTAAAAATATATATGCTAAAAAGAAAAGTTTGCAAAGACTAACTTCCTCCTTCACAGCTTCCCGGCTGTCCCTCTTGCAGGGTGACTTAGCAGGCGGCGCCGAGCTGGGGACGGGAGCAGCGCCGGAGACCTCCGCGGAGCTGCGAGCCCGTCCCTGCCTCCTCTTTGCGAAACCGTGGGAGCGCGTTGCTTCCCCCGACGTTACCGTGATGCATCCAGAAGGTTTCCACTTTTAGTGCTTTATCAAGCAAATTCAACACCACRCTAGCGGTTACTGTGCTTTAATGCAGCAAGTCCAGGGAACTTCTTATAAAATTGTGCTTGTTCTTACAGCAAGCCTGGAAGTTTACAGACATCAGATTTGGAGGGTAATGACATATTTGAAGCTTACAAAAACCGCTCAGAGTCGTTTTAAGTAAATGAGAAATTCCCCTGAATGCAAGGAGATGAGGCATACAAAATATTCCTTATACAGTTTGGGGAAATAGGCATTCTCTGTAGTCTCAAAAGGAGCCAGAAAATCCATAGCTGAAACAATTTATTTCTCTCTCTCTCTTTCATTCTAAAAAAAATTCACAAGTTCAAGTCAGAACTCTCCGGCCTTTCCAGGCCTAGAAATGACTCCAGGGTCCAGGAAGAGATCCGGGATCATTTCAACAGCGGAGCGCTTAAGTTCCCGGTGAGCAGGGACCCGTGCCCAGCTCTCCTGCTGGGGGGTCCCACACCYGGGGGCAAACAGGGATGGCTTTTTTCAAACGAGGGTTTCAAAAGCCTTGCAAAYGGTCCTGCGTTGCTCAAGTAAAATTAGCCGCTAATCTTGCTTTCCCGCTCTCGGCGGGACGAATTAAAGCTCCTCTGACGCTGTTTAGCCGCTTCCAGAGCGGGACCTGAAATAAGCAGTTTGGGCATTTCGACTCTTTGCGCACTTCAGCTTGCAAGGGGAGCAAAACSAGCGTGTGGGCTTTCAGCTCGGCCCCCGTGCAAACGGGTCTAAAGAGAATTAACCTGTCAGCGAGGAGACTAAAGCCGCAGCACTGCCGCTGCTCGGGGAGCGACGGATCCAGTGACTCTCGTTTCCAAAGGTAACTTGGAGAAAAAGTCAGGCTGCTTTTCCAGCGTTCCTGCCATGCCTTGAAACAAGCAGGAACCGACTATTCTTCCCATTAAATGTGCTAATGGAATCTGAGCAGAAAATTGGATCACTAGGAGAAATAAATTCACCTATGAAAATTTTACCGGAGCCGTCATTGACGCAGATCCGAATGTCTAAGGTAAAGTGTGTGCTCCAGTGGTCCTAAATCCAAGACAAAGTACGTCTTGGTAAATTAGTGGCAAATCCATCCTTTTTAACGGTATAGTCCAAATTTTTTTATTGCACCGTATATGTTTTAGTGTTTGTCCGCACCTACTTGAATGCTGGTCCTGTAGGTTCACTGAGCCGGAGAGGGACATAGCGCACCGAGATAGCTCATCCCAACCGTCCTGGAGCGTGGGATCGCCCCTCCGAAGAGCACACGACAAGGATCCCTTCTGCAGGAAGAGTTTCACCTCCTGGATTTGCTAATTAATAAACTCATGGTAGTAAAATTTAAGCTGAGAAAAACACTGCTGAGAAAAGCTTGTCCTTTTTTCCTGATGTATCTTTGATTTTTATACTTTGAAAAAAATGCTTTAGAGCTTGAAAACCTTCATGAACGTCTTTCAGGTCTAGGTTATTCTAATTTCCCGGCGCATCCAAACCTCCAGACAAGGTGCCAAGCACCCCACAAGCTCTGCAGCTTCAGCTTTTATCCGTCGCGGGGGTAATCCCCGCAGCGCTGCCGCCGTTCTCTGACATCCGGCAAGGAAATTATATTTAGGAATAAATTTGTGTTAGGATTTTATTACTAATTCATTGCGTTCCTAATCTGAAAAATCCTGCAGCAGCACAACTACTTCAGAATTATCATTAATAATTACATTGATACCAAGTTCTTTTATGCAAATACTACAGTAGACTTAGAGATAGGGCTCTGTAAACCTCCTGAGTGTCTGCGGGAGGTTTAATTCATTCCATATCTCCTTCAGTTTGCAAATGAGGTGTGAAACAATTGCGCGTCTCTGGAAGGTGTCGGYGTTCGAGCGCCGCACGCCGCACGTACGCCGCTCCGCCAAGCCAACGGGCTGGTGGGTACCGTCATCCAACACATCCAGTGTCGGGCAGTCATCAAGCGAGGTCGCCCAGGTGCGATGAATTATTGCARTTTATTGAGTGCTGACAGTGCGCTCGGCACAGTATGGACGGCCTGTGTCACCTCACAGCCCGCCCTGGGTCCGTATAACTTCCCGGCAGCTCCGTCGGGAAGGAACCGGCGGCACGGGGCGGTGGGAACCGGCGGCGAGGCGAGCGGTGAAGCGCGGGGACTGTTGCCAAATATTGCTGCGGAAGAAAYGAAACCATTTTGCTGAAGAGGTTTCATCTGAATACGTCGCGCCTGAGCCTCGTCCCGGCATCGCTCAGCTTTCGCAGCAGCCCCCGCGAATGAGTTTCGCTCCCCGGGTAGGATGTAGCTATATCTGGTGCCTTTTTCAAGAACTGATCATTAGCAATGTTTTGTATATTTTATTTTCTTGTTTTCGCTGTATATAGAGGTGTCATTTTTAATTCATTGCCCACTGGAATTTTATGAAGGAAAGCTTACATTCTTTTAAAAATACTACGAGCACGTTGGCACAGATTTTAATGGATGCACGCTGTGCTGCAGGTGACATTTTCTAATTCTAGTAGAAGGGCTTGAGGAAGGAGGCGGCGTGACCAGGACCGCACTGCSAACGCACGGCAGCTACGGGGATAGGAGATGTGCCCTTTCCGTGGCAGGAGGAGCAGCGTACTGATAGTTCAGGAAAAAGTTCTAATTTTTGCATTTATATAAAACACGGCCATTGCCGTTTCTAAAGCGCATCGCTACTTTTGGCCTGGGCCACGACATTAGAGGATTTGAGCCGAGCAAATTGGGGGTTTTGTTGGCACAAAAACCTGAAAATGCAAGTTTAATCCTGATTTATAGGGAAGGGGGTAACACAATCTTCTAACTTTATGGTATTTAAAAGCACCTAGCAGAATCATCAAATAGTTGAGCCTAATTTAGCTGTTTTTTTCTATGAGATTTCTAAAACAAGACTAATAAAATTCATGTGTCCACACATAATGCTTCTTTTCATAATAATGCAAGAATCATTCTGGCAAAGAAAATCCCATTTTGGAATCCAGTGTTACATGGCAGCGCCGTTCATTTTGAACGCATTTTTACTTTTCAGTTCGCTATGTCCCTGTAACATCAAAGCACTGACATTTTGCCATATTATTTCATCGAAAAGTTAAGTTTGATTCGCTCTTAGTTCCAGTGTCTCCCAAGCTCCCGACGAGTCCCCGAGTTTAATTCTACCTGTGCTCTTTGTTCCGGAAGCACTGGAGAGGGAAGAAGCTGGTGGGACTCGGTCGTTTCTTCCTCCCCTGAACTCAACCTCATCACTCGAYGCTGAGGAACATCTCTTGCCCAGGGGAGCAGCTCCTTCCTCGCAGCTCCGTTCCCGGAGAGCGAAGGCTCCTTCGGGGTCTTTCAAAATGACCTCCAAAGCATGACCGAAAGGAGTGAGGTGCTTGGGTCGCCAAGGGCGCAGACCTTTGAATTTGAAAATCTCGAGGCCAGCATTCAGTATAGACAGCAGCTTATACGGACAGGGCTGTTTGCAACACCCTTAGATCAGTCTTTAAAACCATTTTCTCTCTTTAGCTTTCTTCGCACAGTAAGCCGGAGAACACACAACCCGGCACGGGGATTTCAATGTTTAAAGCATTCCAGTAGCGCAATGCAAATCAGCTGCTATCACATCCGATCCAAATGTCTTACCAACGTAAAGAATCCAATTTTTGCATCTCCGAATGTGTCAGAAATTAAAGARAAGCTACGAAAGCCCCACGCAGAGCGCTTCCTGAATTTCGGCTTGAAATCACAAAGCATTTGCTATGATGCTCATTGATCATGAGGCCAAGCATTTAAAATATTGCAACAAAAAGTAGTGACAGCTCCAGTGTCTCTCAAGGAACATACAGAGCAGAACAATATGGACATTTTGCTGCAAACTGTGCATATTAAATGACAGCATATTTATCTGCTTTTGCTTGTCCTTTGAAAACACGCTTTATTGTGACTAAAGAAGACGGATAGTCAGAATAAGTTATTGGATAGCTAAGCCTAGATATCAGAGGACAAGGAAATATTTGACATCTTAGTGGTAATTTTTAATCAGAAGACCTGCACAAAAAAGAAATGAATACATAATAAAATGATTCCACTAGAGAAAAATGTATGACTTCAGTCTTACCCATAACATTATAAATGGATTTTGTCAGCTTGCAGTCTTACAAGGCTCGTTGGTAGTAAATTGAATTTGGTCAGTTTATAAAGGTATTGCTTTCATGTTTCTCTCATAAGATCGTAGATTCCTCTGAGGTTTGGAATCACCTTGCTTCTCCTAGCTTGTCTTCTGTCTTCTATTCTTCATTACACAACAGATGACCTATCAGATATTCTTCTTCTACTCCAACAGATTTCCTCTTGCCAACCTTCAATGAGAATAAAGCCTGCAACCCTTTTTATCTTCATTCTGCTGCTGTTTCCATCTTTTTTTTTAGGAAAGTGCAGAGCACACTTGCAAGGGACCATGACCTCTCTGGGAAGTGCTTGGGGAGTAAAGGCTTGGGGTCGGACTCCACGATGGGGATCGTCCCATCTTTTTTTTTTTTTTTTTTTTTTTTTTTCCTAAAGATCGTTTGCCAGAACTGCTTTTCTCAGTTTTACCCAGTGGAACAAGCAGTGTCTTCTGAACTGACAATTCTGACTTTTTGCTGCTTGTGATTTTTCTAAAGCATGACAACTACTTGCATGAAGACATGGTAAACCTTTTCAGATAAGGAACTCTGAAAAAAGAAAGACCTTTCAAAGAACGGTGGTAGTTACTGCAGAAACTGAACGAAACAAGTCTCCTATGTATTAATTTAATTCAGTCATACCTTTTCCGTAGCAAGAATTAGAAACGTGATTTTTTTTAAATGCTTTTTATGCAATTACTTCTTTTTTTTAAGTGCTGTTTTGCACAATACATGTCAGCWTGTCTTTTCCTAGCAACCCAAAGCTATAAATTTTATTAATCTTTGATATATTTTATTCTGTATGAGAGATATAAACAGAAATGGATAGAAAATGGATTTCTGTCACCGTATTGCAAGTAAAGGCAGGCTTGGGGCAATATTTATTAAAAAAAAAATCCACTGTATATATCTTTGGCTTCCCCCTTGCAAATAAATCATTGGTCTATGGATAGTTTTAGGAGGGCAGGGAGGGATGCAGTGGTTGATACCGGCTGCTGTGTAACTATGCACAAAGAGGGCTGACGRAGATTCGGCAGCGTGTCCGAGCTTCCCGTCAGAACCGGGAAGGGATGAAGTGCCAGAACTGACCTGCGCCCAGGTGAGAGGCTCAGCTGCCGTCCGTGAAAGCATCCCGTGGTCATGCCTTGAGSAGCACATCAGGAGCTCGCTGTCCCGATCCCACCGAACGAAACCAGGCGCAGTCAACGCATTGGGTCAGTCTTCTGGAAGCTCGAGGAGAACTACGAAGTCGGAGGGTGGAGACATGAGCAAGAGCTCCTTCCACCTACAKGCTAAAATGGATATATTGGCTGTAGAGTTGCGGAATACATTTGGGTTTGATATTCCTCTAGCTAATAGCTAAACTTTTTTCCCTCTCTTCCTCCCCACTACTTTCAAACAGCAATGAAACCGTAACTCTCTACCCCAAGAGGGCTTGCATTTATACGAGCAGCATGTAGTATCAGTGGTGTGTCTAGCCATAATTTTTCCAAAAACAAAAACTTTCCCAAACTTAGAAAAATTAAGACAAAAATCACTGGTGTCTGAAAGAAAGGAAAGGGTTCTCCATCAGCATGCGCCTCGTAGTTGAAGTTACTTCTTTAAAGATGTTGGTGTTAATAACCTAGCAATGTACGTGAATAATCTAGCYGGGAAGAGAACGGGGGCATTGAGGAAGGTGCTTGGTCTAATGCTACGGAGTCACCTAAGGCAACAAGTRTGTGTTCCGGTGTTAACGGTGTAGCACCATTGTTAACAGCCATAACAGAGATAGTGTTTGCTTTGGACGATACCTTAATAGCTAATAAAAGTTAGAGGCCAAAGGTTGGATTCCTTTTTAGAACCAAAGACATTACCTATGCCTTTGACTCTGCTCCTCCTAGGGAGTTTTCATCAGTACTCCGACGAGGTGAGATGCTGTTGAGGCATATAGCCCTGACGACTGCACAGATGGGCAGAATAAGTCAATAGATCCTCCCATACAGAAACAAAACTATTTTATCACTCTTGCATAATGGATTGGGAGAACAGCTATCAGGTTATATTATCTTATTGTATACGTGAGTAGAGGCTACTAGCATTCTCCAGTGCTAAATTAAAAGGAGGATTGAATMGATATATGCAAGAAGATGACTCAAGTGTCCGTTTTCTTGCACGGATAGCAAAAATAATGCGATGACGCATGAGAAGACCTATTCTAACATTGCTAGAATGTGACTGTGCGGTTTTCAGCCAGAGCCAGTAAGAGAATGAGGCTCTTCTCACTTGGGAAGTCAGAAACGAAAGGTGAKGTAAAACGCATTGCAAAACTAAACAAACGCTGTGAATTCACCTATTTAGCAACAACTTTTGCTCAGCAGCCGATCTGTCAACTCCTTTGTTTTCCCCTTCTGTCAGATTGGAAGCAGTGCAAAACAGATTCTATAAAATCATTTATTATCATCTCTGTTATTGTTTATTAGTGCTGGCAGTATCTCCACTGTAAGTGATGGTCCTGTAGCAAATCCAAACTAGCTTTAGGAGTTGTTTTGCAAAACTGAAAGGCAGCAATCAGCAATACATCACCTGCTCTCTGCCGACTTGCCTAGGGCCAGGCAAGATAGTTTATAGCTGCGAGAGCACACAATGTGACTCAGCCTCAACCACAACTTATTTCCACAACGAACATCTTTCTTTTTAATGCCATCAGCACTGCTCGTTCCCTTACATCTTAGCAAAAATTAAACTATAACTGCGAAATGGTGCCGCTACCACTGCCTTTATGTTTTCAGTTGTACTTCACGAGTAATTTCACGAGCTTCTCAACAAAGGAGCAAGTTCCTCACTGAGATAACGTGTATGGGAAAAGAGGTAAGCAAGATGGTCATCGACATTATTAACACACTGGTTTTGGAATAAAGAGCCTTAATTCGTTTTCCAGCTCTGTCACAGACTCTTGATACGACCTTGCGCTTGTCACTTACTCTCTTCAGCCCATTTCCCCATCTGTGCGATTGAGACAATCATAATTCCTTCCTCGCCCTTGTGCTGTGCTGGTCAACATAGGTCATCATTTGACAGTACATTATAGCACCTTTCCTGAACCCCCTTAGGTATTGTATAATACAGCTATGGCCTTTTCCTGCAGTGGAAGAAGGGTCTCTCTAAAAAACACCCAGAAGAAAAGCTATATGAATATGGCTCAGAAGCCGCTCAGTATTTCAAAAAGCCTTATCATATCCTTATATAATTGGTATCTGTAATAGAATCACGCAGTAATTGAGGTTGGARGGGACCCCGGGAGGTCAGCCAATTCACTCAAAGCAACGATTTGAAGCTTTTATTCCCAGACAATAAAGTAGCACCACACATTTGTCTGTTAGTTAATCTGAAGTATAGCTCAGAATGGGTCAAGACGCAATTCTGCAGTGCATCGGTGAGAAGACCTCCTTTCTCAGGAAAATTAAGGCCAGTTCTCTAATTCTGTCACTAGTTCACTAAATCCCTAGACTCATAAGCCTTTCTGGAAATTTCTTCTTCTCTTACTCTCCCCATTCAGTTACCACCTCCTGTCACCTCTTCTGCATCCTCCTTTTTGCCCTCTTCTGCAGAATGAGCTACAACGGCCCTCCTGCTTTCCCTGCCAACRAGGTCTACAGCTGAGGAGCTTATCCACACAGACAGCTTAATGCCCATTTTTATACAAATTACTCTTCGAACCACCTCTCCAGTCATAACTTGTCAACTTTCATTCGCTCTTGCCTTTCATTCTCCCTTTTGACATCTATTTCTGAATGTCTCCATGCAAATTCAAATTTGAAGTGACCAAAATTGGACTCCTGATCTTTCCTCTTAAGACACCCTCCTTCCAGGATTCACTGTCAGCCCTGTCAATACTATCATCTTTTCCGTCATTCAGACCTGTAATGTATGTGGTCATCAGTGATGACATTATACTGTTAATATTGTAGCCAATTAATGGTGACTAGAGTGACAGAAATGAAGATAATGAGTATCCGTGCTATTATTTGCAAATGTATCCATGCTCAGTAASAACTTTGATTTTTATCAGTGAAAAATATTATATTAATACAGAGATACAGTCTTAAAAACTGGACATGCTAAGTCTAAAATGTGGAAATAAAACCTAGAAACTGCTACAGATTTCCCATAACTTCTCTGAAAAAAAATGTCAAGTGTTAACAAGAAAGGTTTAAGAGAGTCCCTAATTACAAGAAGATGCTAATGGATGGTTTATAGCCTGAAGCATGAAAGTCTATATGTTAGATTTGAACCTTTAGAAAGGTAATGCATTCACGTTACCCATATGCATACCTAATCCTTTTACGACGCTAGGAAGGGCTTGTAGAGGAGGTGAGCTCCACGCGGTGTGGCGAGTGAGAACGAAACGCCTGTAACTTTATACACCATTCAGTAACAGGGACCTGATCGAGGTTGCAGATGTGTGGCCACAAAATTAAATTAACACAGATACTGTTAAGCAGCGTCTGTCTCTAGAAGCTATCTGATCACCCTCATTGGAAGGAAGCAGTATCGGTGCTCTTTCGCCCGGACTCTCGCAGATCCAGATCTTGCTGGACCGCATAGATCGACAACGCATACGTTCAC
Organism: Apteryx rowi; assembly: GCF_003343035.1. Lineage (NCBI taxonomy): Eukaryota > Metazoa > Chordata > Aves > Apterygiformes > Apterygidae > Apteryx > Apteryx rowi. The sequence continues at coordinate 2,654,782 of NW_020448641.1, forward strand.
ACGCCATAGGATCTCAGTAGTCATCACGTTTTTTTCCTGATCCATACCCACGTGTTATTCCATCTTAGACGGAGGAGAAAAAGAAGAACAAATAAATCAGCAAAGCGCAGGGGGGGACATTAAACGACGCTGGATGTCATTAGACAAAAACGTAGCTCTTTTCCACGCAAGGCAATTGGTGCAAGGACTAGCATGGAAAGGAAAGTAAGCCTCTGAAGTCCTGTGACAACCCTCCCATCTGCAGCAGCAGTCTGCTCCTGGTTATCAGTACAGGGTTAGCAAGCCTCAGCAGAAATTCTTGTGAAAACTCTCACTTAAATATTAAAAAAAAATCACAGATCTCCCAGGTTTTATGCTTTCCTACCTACTTGCTACAAGAGTTTTTTAAACGTAATAATTACTGACTTGCACTGCCAGACTCTGTCATGTGAAGAAGCCACAAGGCTGTCCTCCTGCTGGAAGCCTGTCCTCCTGCTGCATCTCGCACATGCCTTCTGGCTGTAGATGCTTTCAAGATCCCCCAAAGGCTTTTCCATTCTGTCAGAAAATAAGTGAGCATCTTGTTTCTGCACAAGATGTTATTTTCCAACTTTTTTTTTTAAAGTTAAGGTCTGGAACAAACTAAGGCATTGTCTTTCAGTGGAAAAAGCATACGCTCTGCTGCCTGCCAGTTCTTGCAGCTGTTTGAAGAGCGTCAGCTAAAGTTGTCTTGGCTGAGTTGCACCTCGGGTCAGGGGAGAGTGTTCAAAGTTCACGAAGGACAGAGATCCCCCACCGTGAAATCACTGACGGCAGGTTTGCCGAGAACACGTCAATACCTGCAAAGACACTTAGCACAGATCAGACAAATTAAAGTCCTACGCAACCTGAGCTGGCTCATTTAATTCAGTGTAAGCCTATCCTGAAACTCTGAGCGACTCTGGCTGCTTGCATAGAAAGAAAGTAGCTCTTCCCAGAAAACACAAAGGAAAATGGAGAGGAGAGCTGAAAAATCTTTTCCAATCAATCCAGTCATTTGGGATTCCAGCAGTGTTGCCAGTGCAAAGCAAGACTTCTCATATTTTTACAGAAAAAGAGAGTTCATCCCAGCATTGTCTATCGCTGAATGAGCAGGACTTTCATCTGGGCTTCAGGGATTCACGTCCGATCCTGTGATCTGCCTGGTTCAGATGAAAAAAACATAAAGGTGGAGTTACCTACATCCAAGACGAGTAATCCGACCACGTAGCTCTTCTTGCATTCTCATACCTCGAGCATGACTTCCATCCTGAAATTGAGACATATCTTTGCATAAAAGTTTTATCAAAATTCAAGTTTGGGCTTTTCTTGTGGATGAGCTTTTATCTGGGAGAAAAAAAGAGAAAACAAAACAGTAAAACAGCTCCAGACAGGCCAGTTCAAGGAGTTACACGTAATAAAGCAGAGCAACGTTAATACGTAGAGTCTTTCAGCTAATATGCCCAATACTCTGTCAGATTTCCCTAAACAGGTGCTGCTTTTAGCATTACAAACACAAGTCTTCTCCACAGTCCTGGTGAGATCACGGCATCACCACCATACCTCAGTATTCAGTGTTTGCATTTGTGYAAGTGGCGATTTCCTCGTCTGAAAGCAAATAAAAATGCAGAAGGAAGAAGAATTCGAATCGCACCAAGCGGGCCAGCCGCCGTCGGGCCRCAGGAGAGGACGCGCCAAGCGGACAGACGCAAGAAGCAGCGCTGAYGGGTTCGGAAGCCTCCGCGCTCAAGTCTGTTGAAGCTGGAGTGAAGTAACAGGGTGAAACCACGACTTATTCCCATCTGAAAAAAAAAAAAGGGGTTTTACATCACTGAAAAGGCAAAGGGCCATCTGCAAGCCAGCCGAAAGCCTGATTTTCATCCTTCTATAAATAAAATACATGTACAGAAAAACTGTGGTATCACTCAAAGAACTGGTGAAGAGCAGCTAAACAAACATCTTTAGAACCGCTGTTAGGCCAACCATCAAAAAAGCAAATCAAACCCAAAGAGAAGGGACGTGCCTGCCCCGAGGCAGTCAGAAAGGGATCTGGTTTGCCGCCCCTTAGCAGCAACTTGCTTGACGCTGCCTTTTGGCGCGATCCGCGGCCTCCGCCAGCGCTCCATTAGCGTTGGCTGCGCTGGGGCTGCAGCCGGCCGCTGGCGTGTCCCGGYGTGGGCACGATGCCGTGGAGGAGCGGCGAGAGGAGCGGATAAACACGCTCGCGCAGTTTATTCCCTATCAAAGCACTTTTTGATTTGCTTACGAAATAAAGTGTATTCTCTCGCTCCATTCAAATGTTATATACAGATTTAATCACAAGCCCCAGGATACTTAGTGTTATTCACAAAGCCCTGCCTTTATACATCTCCGATTCCTTTCCTTTTCTTTCTTTTTTCCTCTTTTTTTTTTTCTAAGTACTCATAAGGCTAAAAAAAACAGAAGCCAAATACAGAGAAGGCAAAGACATTTTTATTTTTACAATCCTGTTCTTCACCCCGATTACATGATCTGAGGGACCCACCTCAACTCCTGAAGGCTTAGGACTGCTTGTACGTTACGAGACATACGCTGTCTTTGGCATATAGCACCTTACAAGGATGTGAACACTGCAAGCGACTCAATGATGGGCTAACAGAAAGGTACATAGGCTGCTGGGGAAAAAAATGGGTAAAACAAGGGGGAAGGGAATAGAAACAAGGTCCTGGATTCAATTTAGGAGGAGAAGGGGGTCCCCTGGAAGCAACAAGAGCTGGTTAGGTTAGGAAAAAGATAAGGAAAAAAAGAAAAAACTTATATAACTTATGTACAAGACGCAATATAAGAAAGTTTTCACATGCATTTGGCACGATGTTGGCAAACACCTGCACCAATCTTGCTTCTGCATGGCACACACCACTTTCCGAGACAAACACCCTGTTGTTGATTTTGGAGGAAATAAAGAGACAAAAGCAATAGTGAATTTTGGCATTTCTTTTCGGAAACGCTTTTGGGTGTGTTTCTCTTTACTTGAAGTTGCCTGCAATCACCTTGCGGCGTTTGCCTGGTGGCTCGCAGCTGTTCTTAGATAACCCAACACCAAGAGCTTCCGGTTTGCCTGAATGAACGGCATCAAGAGCTCTTAACCTCTGCACAGCGTCCTGCCAGCACCCTGTGCCAGTATATGCCCCGACCTCGGAAAAACTCTAATTCCCTCATAAATGTTGTAAATGAATTCCCACTTAAAATGGATTAGACCGATGAGGGCTCATTTTCAGACAGTCTCTTTCATTTGACCACCAGGATTACAGCTTCCAATAGCGATCATGGTGGACGTTTGCCCTGAGGCCCCGGAAAAATAATCCTCCTCCTCTTTATTTCACGTGTTGCTGCATTTCCCAAGCCGTGTTTTTGGCACTTCACGCACTGCACCTTGGAAAAAACACTCCAGAAGCACTTTTAAGGGCAGGGGGTCGGTTTTGTGGTTGCACTGACGGCCACCACCCGTCGCAAAGCCCCCGTGTCTTGCTGCGCGCGTCGCTCGGGTCGCCTTGCTGGGGGGAATCCTTTGCTTCCACCGATGATTGAAGGATGAACTAGCTGTTAATCAACTCGAAAAGAGAAGCACAGAGGTAACCATTAATTTTAACTACAAGTAATGAAACATAGCCTGCATTTGCTATTTTTAGCAGTTTTGCCTTTCTTAAAAGTCAGGCCGTGGTCAGATTTCGCAGCCAAATTTGGCCCTGCTCTAATTAGCACATCATTTATCTACAAAATCGTTTCACCGTATCCCATTCTTGCTGCCAGACACTTATTCCTAATCCAATAATCGTAACCAGGAAAAAAAGAGATTTATGATTTGTCCATCGTGGCAGCGATTTTTCCCAGTACGGACTTGTAAGACGCAGCATGTTTCCTTTACTTAGTCAGGGTAATCATCGCCCTTGCACTTTGGGGAAAGACTGCATCTGGCTTGCCAAATTTGCAGGTCAGCTCTATGTCTGGTAGAGAAAAATGGAGCCTCACGTTTCCATCCAAATTAAAGCCAGCAGCAATTAGGTGGTTGGGACAAAAAGAGGTCCGGAGCCCTTGGAGCCAAGTGGAGGCCGATGACGCTCCAAAAGGCRTCTTTGGGAAGGATCACGTTGCCTTCCGAGCTTGGCTGGATCGAGCCACTCATGACCAGGCGCATCTCCATCCCAACTGCCTTGCAGCACATCGTGCCTGAGATCCGACTCAGGACCGCAGTCGGCTTTTGATTAAAACCGGGGATCGCTGCAAAACCGACGATGAATTATGACAACGTCCTTCACCAAAGACGTTTTGGGAACAAAATACCGGTTCCTGAATTGTCAGGAAACACGTCCGGAGATCAGAGCAGGCGCAGAGCTCGGGCTGTTATGGGTTAAGTCTCTTTTCTGTCTTTCCTGGAATCGCGGAAATACTTCACCGCAAGGCACAGAGTGCGTGGTAGAAGGGGAGACACCGCGAAACGCTCTGCACTTGCAAAGATATCTGGTTAAACATGGCCACACGACAGAACCAGGTTCAAGGTACAAAAAAAAGCCAAGGATTTAAAACTTTGCTCATATATATTCTTCAAGTGGTGTTTAATACTGCCTCTTTTGTTTGTTTTGACAATGGATCTTATCTTTTGGTGAGGGCTGTGTTCAGGACTATTATTACCCTATATAAAAGCCTCATAGTCTTTCTTTCCACTTGTTCAGCACACCAGAGTGGCACAGCAAATTTAATCGAAGAACGCAGCTCCAGGGAGAGCCTTTTGAGACTCTCCCCTTTCTCGTACTGCTGTTATCTCCCCTTCCTTGTGTCGGGGATGCATAAAAATCACAAAAAAGTCATTCTGAGTATATTCTTCCCGATAATTATTGTCAGACTCCGAGATAAGCACCCTACGTGATGTAATGTGTGTCAGAACGGGCTCTCTGAATGCAAATCCTGCAACACTTGTAGGCCCAGACAATGGGCGCCCTGAACACGAGGGCCTGGTATTTTGCCACAGACAAGAGAGAGCTTTGATTTTTTGTGTTTCGATAAGGCACAATCTGGGTGCCTTTATCTCAGCTGTTATATTTAAAGATGACATTCTAGCCTTGCAGCCTCGCCTATTGTTTTGACCCTGATTATCTCCAAATGTTGTTGTTTAGTCAAACTCGCCAGTTTAATGAAAGGCCTGCTCCCAATTTAAGGAAAATTATTTAAATGCAGAGTATCCTATACACTGCGGTTTCGAAAAGAACTAGGCGGTTAATCAAAAGTTAATTGTATAATTCTCATGCAGATTAGGGCCTCTTGCAAATGAATCCCAGGTTGTGATTATTAAAAAAAGGGAAAGTGCTAGAGTAATGCACAAGGGTCTTCAGCCGGGTAAACAATCAGCTAAGGTTTAATTTGCGGTAAACAAAGTGCTGATACACCAGGGGTCTCCAAAGGAGACAAAAAGGTGAAAATAAATTAAAAAACAACATACAGATATGATCTTTTTGTTTTTTAGGCATCTTTCAAAAACATAAGCTAAATGAATAAAAAGTAAGCCATTAATATTTACTGGCAGCATCCCGGCACTATGCAAATAACAGCAGTCCTATAATTACACTCCCGCCCTAGGACAGGGGTCTGGATCGCACAAGGCTGCCACCGTCCCCAGCAAATACCTGCGTGGTGCCCTCGCTTACAATAACTGGCTGTAACGAACGGTTTGATTAATCACAGACTGTTCCTCTATATGCCAATAAACAACTGCGGCAGCAAAGTGGTGTGCTTAACGCCTATACGTATGCTTTGAAGGTACCTGCCTGAGAAAGGGGAAAGTAGTGAGGCTTTCTGTGCCCAAAAAAATCGTTACTGAGTGAAAAAAGAGGAGCTGAGGACTTTCAAGCCTTTCATACCGAACTGATGAAAAGGACGCTGGACGGATTGGTTCCATTAAAGCTATATATGACCCGAAGTAAAAGCAACGTGGACGCAGCGGGGGGAAGGCCAGAGGTGACTCCCAAACCCGCCGCGCTAGTGCCATCGAGTGAGATGGTAAGAACTACAAATACTCGTCAGTCTCCCCAGAATTACTATCATTACCTTTTATTATATTACTATTTTTATCTCCTTTATTTCCTGCTGACAAGATGCTTGGTCCTGCCAAAGCAGTGACAAGCGCCGCGGCCCGGCTGCGCTCGGTCCCCTGCGTGGCGTGGGGGGGTTCCCGACCCTCTCGTTTTTAAGTTTGCCGAGCGGCTCTGAATCCCAGTTCCAAGTTTTTCCCTGCAACAAGGGAGTAAGAGACTTGCCTCTCAGCTTTCGCTTAAGGGAAAGAGGATCCTCAGCCGGATACTGGTGATTTAAGCGAAAGCTTCAAGTACCTTTACAGGCGGCCACACTGCGGCTGACTGAGCAGCACCCTGGAAGAGCAAAAGATGCTTATGCATACTTGCATACTTATATTTATGCACATACAGGCACACAAACATATAAATGTGCATGCATATATATATATATATATATGTATCTACAAAACCATAATAATCAATTTAGCTACTGTATACAGATGCAACCCTTCCTTCCAGGAAGGATCTGAATGAAGAAAAGGCGTTTCGGCAACAGCAGTCACAGTCAGACCAAAACGAAAACGTTGGCAGAACACGCATAGGTTTTACTGGAATTTGGCCGTTTCCAAGAAACGCGTGAAATTAAATTTGGGAACAGGAATGCAAGCGGGGACTAAACGTAAGAAACTATCATTCTATCTTCAGTAACAAAATGTTATCAGAAACTGCAGTTTCCAGAAGAAGTTGATACGACACATTTCTAAACACTCCGAAATTTAAACGATTATAATCTGCAACCTACCAGGATTTAACAGGAACCATTGCAATATTTTAGAGACTATTTATTTAACGGATAACCGCCGAAGATAGCAAGCCTCCTACGATTCGTGTTCAGGCATAATTTGGAGGTGAAGGGAATGCTACTTGACGTTAATTAATACTTAAAGGCACTTGTGTTTATTTGCCAGTAAATTGAAAAAGATTCCAAAGGGTGAAAAAGATTTGTCCCTAGATGGGGAGGGAGTTATTTCTTTTTTTTTTTTTTTTATACAGTATTCTTACCTATAACTTTATTTCAAAGGAAAAGCAGAAAAAAGTTGCCTTATAAATAAAAACCTAGGAATTATGAGTTGCCCATTATTAACTTTAAAAACAAAAAAAGTAGTTTGGTTGCATGTGCGTCGTAACAGAGTTTGTTGGAGGCGAGGCGAGTGCTGCCTGCTGCCACGCGCCGGCGGCAGCTGCCCGCTCGCCGCAGCCCGCACAACTAATTGACGCCAGCTGCCTGCCGGCAGAGCCAGCCGCCTGCCGAAATACCTGCCAGCTACGCGTGCGCGCGGCTGGGAGCCGCAGCGGTCACTGAGCACAGAGCCCGCGGTTATCGTTGCTTTTAACGGAAAAGAAACCCAAAACCGCATGGCAGAGACCTGCAAACAGTGCTGCAGGAGACGCAGGCAAGGTTACCTTTAATTCTGCGCACATTTTAATCTGACCACCGCAGACACCTACTAAATCTTACATTAGAGAGAGACTTTTTTGAAACCAAATTGTTCGGCAATATGCATTTTCAATCGAAACACAAGGGAGGCTTTAAAAATTTACCGCACATAAATAAAATATTTGGTCTTTTCTGATTCTTATTTTGCAAACCCTTACAGACGCTTCGCACTAATATTGACACTAGACTGCGGTATCGATGTAGGAATGGTAAAGCGGAACTGTGCAGTATAAATATTTTGCACCGGATGCGGCGGGCTGTTTCCCCAGAAATCAGTATTTTTGCAGGGTTCCTCGAGCTCGTGGCCGCGCTGGTGCGATGTGCCGGCGCAGGGCAGTCCTTACGGAAGCACTTTAGGTGCCTGCGTAGCGCAACAAGTGAAAACACAATTTCCATGGCATATGTCACTACTTCTTAAAGCACCTACTTTCTTGTGTTTTCTTTTTCTAAGAGCATGTAGTTGTTCACATGTAGCCATGTTCTCATTTCACTGTGGAGGAAAAGGCAAGTGATCTAACCCAACATGAAAAAGTAATATCTAATCTACTTTCTGAACGGAGGAAGATTCAAAAATTCGGGCCAGGTTGCGTGGGAATCGTTACAGAAATCAATATCCAGCCCCAGTGAAGTATCTGCAAAGTACCAGATGGTCACTAGCAAAATAAGGACCGTGAGAGCTAAAATGCGACCTTGCATGGGAAAAGATCCTGAATTTTCCATTGGGAAAGACAAAACTAACGAAAATTCAGTTCTCCAGTTTTCTCACGAGCACGTTTTGCTAATCGATGTCGGAGCGTGACGGGTACGGCTGGGCTGCAGGGTGAGCACCTTCCTCCTCAGCACCCTAGCCCCAACGCCTCTGCCTGCATTACGCCATAAACTTTGGGTTGGTTTCATTAGCTAAATATATTAGCTACTATTTTTAACTGGGCAGCTGCCAAATTAAATSAACAAAAAAAACCAAAGCAGGTTGAAAGCAAAGATTTCTATTTTTACGCCCTCAGAAGGGAGAGAACAAATTATTTATAGCACGCTGCAATTTTTACATGCGGGCAAGACCTTTCGCTTTAGACCGCGGGATAAAACACACGGAAAAGTCTGACAAGTCAGCTTATTTCCAAGCCTGCGCAAATGGGAATTTCAGAGGTGTGCAAGCCAGCGTTCCCACCGGACTGTGATTCATAATTCTGTCTAGAAACGGGCTAAGTACCACTTGTTGCTTTAATGTGAACATTATGAGAGCTTGGGAAAAATACCAGATGGGTTTTTTTGCTGTTGTTTTGACAGCGAGAGCGCCTGCTTCTCCCTTTCCCCCCACCTGCTCTTCCGTCTCACTCATCCCAGCCCCGCTGCGACTCGCGCGCACAAATACTGGCACCGCTCGGATTTGCATCGCACCCAAGCCCCGCAGGCAAATGGCAGGGACTTTGCAAGCCTGGCGAGGCTCGTTCGGAGGAGCTCGACTCTCCGCACCAAACGGCTTGCTGCAGCTTCAAATAATAAATAACGTTTCCCACGCTGTTGACACGTTCGTCACACCAGCCAACGGCGGCGGGCAGCGGCGCGCGGCACCGCTTCCACCGTCCGCGGGGCCCCAGCCCTGCCTGTTGCACCGCGCGGAGGTTAAATGCCAAAGCTGGCATCAGGTGGAAAGCGGCTACTAGGTTCTTATCTCCGTCTTACTGCTGACATAACGCCCGGTTTTGTTCTCGGAGATAAAGCATGCTAAGTCTTCGTGTTTTACCAGAAATAGCTGATGCTGCGCGTACATTACAGCGACAGCGACGGCAAATGCTGCACTYAAAGCTGAAACACAACTTGGATTATAGCTCTCCTCACTCAGTTGCTCTTAGTTTTCTCAGGCAAATTCCCGTGGGGCTGAAATTTTCCATGTTTGCTCGCCACCCAGAGGCAAAGAGCTAGCTGTTGAGAGAGTCAACAGAACCTGTTTTGATTTCTGCACGTGTTTAGAGAAAGTTTTACTTAGCGCTGCAGTCCAGAAGAGATGTTCACATGCAATTCAGGGACTGAACGTTTTGACCATTTCCTAGATCCCGATGGCTACGAGGAACAAACAAGGTTTAAAGGAGACCATCTTCGTAGGTTGGAGATTACAGTTCTCCCAGATTTGGGCAGAAAGATCATCCACACTGTTAGATTTTCAGCTATGATTTTGATTAAGATCACAGCTGTGAGCACCGGTCATTCAGAAATTCACCTAATTGTTGCTTATGGTAAAATATACGAATATTTAGGCCTTTCAGATGACAACCGAAGGAGGGGAAGGTGGGAAGTATGACCACCATTTCATTGGTGCCCAACCTGCTGTTGCGAGGTATCGAGACTTTCTAGCAGAATGACGCTCCCTCAGTACGGTGGAAACACGCCAGGCTTCATTTGACCATCTAAGATGAGTCAATGTCAGAGTCAAGACCAGAATGAAATTTCTCTCATTTTCCATCTGTTTTTACAGATGTGGAAGCTCATTTTATGAAAAGAGCAAAGGCGGCACATGCTTTGCTAAAATGGATGGCTGTGGTCTAAACATCTGGCTTCAAACATCTGTCCTCCCTTAGCCACAGCTGCAGTCTTTGGCAGGCTTTATCTCCAGTCTTTCTCTCCAACTAGRTACCGTACATCACATACAGAGAACTACATGCATTTTTCAGAGAATATCATATAGACTAAAACTTTTTCTGCTGGGTAGAGATCAGGAAGCAAATGATGTGTTTTGTAAGAGTAAGGGATTTGTAGCGCTGTCCCTGTGTAAAACTCCTTTACTGCCAGTTTTTGGGCAGCATCCTGCACATCAGCGGGCTGCTGCTCTCCTCGCCAAGAAATGGTTGTGTCCAGCTTCACTTGTAATGGGTGAGTAAAGAGGAAAGACAAAGACTGTTAAAATGCAAAATGATGTTGTGCCAACCTTTGCTAAATTATTATGGCAGTACACCCTGCTGAACTGAATTTTATACTGAGGGGACATCTCCTAGGAAATAGGTGAAGCTTAAATGACACTGGAAGGGAATGGTAGTTAATTGGACCAGCACGACCACAACTTGTACTTAATGGAAATGTGTTTAGCTAGTGCCAAGGAGTTAACCAGGTATTAAATATGCAAAAATTATCCAACCTGATCTTTAAATACGCAAGTTGCCAAATAAAGATTAAGAGATTTCCTGGGTACTCAGGAAAGGTTGGTCAGGGGAAAAGGAAGTTTCAGAAATACCAGACAAATAGCTATGGAAGTTCCAGCGTTACTTTTCAGCTTTCCTCTTTAATTAGAAACAAAAGCCAAAAGCTATGCAAAGTATTTAACTGAGTTAGAGTTAAAAAAAATAATAAAGCTGTGAGGAAGTACAGAGTACTGTGATGGCCTCGACACATATTTTTGTCCCCATTTGACAGTTTTGCCTTAGTTTAATTTCGTGCCATCAAACTAATGCCACACTGCTAATGCCCAGCGTTGAGCTTGCCTTCCTAAAATTACACTGAATTTTAACTAGCCATAATGGATGGATTCTGGTGGTCTCCCAACCATAAACCAGATGTTTAGACCAATACAGCGGAAGCTGGACAAACATGGTTTTGAYGCTGACTTGTAGGCAACGCTCTAACATGTTGCTGTTCTGGATCTTATCTTTTTTGTCAGAATATGTTGCCAGGACCTCATTTTATATAAGGGCACGAAGACAACACATATGGAAACAACTACAGGGCTTAATTTAACGATTGTAATTGTCCAGATTTCACAGCCATACAGAACAGYGATGACAGCTTCACTGTAGATGTATATTATGTTTGAAGTCAGCTACCACTTCTGTACCWTGTATTGCTTTGGTGTCCTAAGCTGCTCTGGTTTCCTATCTTCTGCATAGTCTTAGCACTGATTGTGCCTTATCTGGAGATAGCAAAATTTATCTACAGGTTTTATTCCTGCGTTAGCAAYGTGTAAGATTGTTCAAGGCTCTTTTCACCTGGCAGAGCCTGAAGCAAGCCTTAGCTTTCACATGCTAAGCTCAGACCAAGCCCCTGGGCTGAACGGGCAGCAGTTCTTGCAGAAGTGCCTGGTGCGCGTGCGGCTGACACRCGATCGCTGGCCAGGAGAGCTGCTCCTGAAGGCCAGCTGCCCGGCGGTTAGCACGGAGTCTCYGCAGAGGGACAACTCCGTCTTCAGGTGGTTTTTAATGTCAGTTGTTTCTAAAACAGTAGGTGTTAATCATGAGCAGCACAAGCCCTGTTTTACTTACGCCGTTTTGACTGKAAGGACTCTGACTTTGCCTAGATCAAATTGGATTATCACCTGCAATAAAGGAATRAGGAAACAATATTTTCCAACCTTTCTGGGGACCCAACTTTGTGCAGAGGTTTACGGTAGCTTTTACATCTATTGGTAATGAAGGTTTTACTTAGCGCAGCAAAACTCACAAGTCAGACGGAAAGCCAAACTGACTTTCTGGAGGAATCTTTACAGCAGCCTCACTAACACATGAGCAAACTGATTTTTGCTCTGGCAGAGGTTTTCCATCAGTGGAAAGCTGCAAGATTCATGGGCTGTTGAAAAACAGATGATGCAAAATAGTATCTGTTCAACAAAACACACACTGCTCCGTATGTTGTAAGAATTGTACTTCCAATTCTAAATATATATATATGTACACACAGTGGTGAGCTTCACTGCACATAAATGCATATTTAGAAGGCTGCTATGAGCACTAGACTATATTACAGGCTCCCCATGAGCCAAATGCTAAGTCAACCTTTCTGCTTTGGAACGTGCTAGGATTTCATGGATCTGGTACAGAGGCCACTGGAAGTCGCTCCGTTGACTCCATATTGCCTTCGATTAAACTCACCTTGACCTAAAGCGTTGGCTGTTACTGTGGGTTGGCTCCTGGAAATGCATGCTATTTTATCCATCAAACACAAAGATATTATTTCCTAGTTATCTGTAAAGGTCCAGCTCTCTGTCCTACTTTTCCATTTGCTTATAATTTTCTGCCATTGTGCTGGAGACAACACGTGGTGTTAAGCGGAGGGATAACTACTACAGAAAGCCAGGAACAGAACAAAGCCAGTGCRAGTTCAGATCTCAAACCGCTTCCTTCTTTGGCTCTGAGAGGCTGAGCATTTTGTGAGCAACTGTATTGGTTCCACCAATGTTTGCGGAGCTTCAAAAAGTGACTTTGCTGTAAGTCTACAGCTAGCAGAGAATAGAAGGAAAAGTTGCTCTCATTTTTCTTTTTTATTTCAACTGTCTGACCAACTCACATATTTTGATTCGAGTGCACAGAAATGCATTCTTTACTTGAGAAAAGGCAATCATACCCTAGATTACCCCTAGACAGTGCCCGAACATTGTAATGTCATTGTTATGATGAAACCGGAACAGRGGTTGACAAGGGTGTCCATGTATTACCGCAGGAGACTGGACATATTTGTTCAGCTTTAATATAAAGCGATATTCAATTTTTCATTGTCTCACTTTTTCTTTGAACATAATCCTGAAGTATCGCTTTCAGATACTCACAAGGACATAATCACAGGCTTTTCTGATGATAATAAAAAGTGTTCTTCATTAAGATCTCAGTCACTATTTTCTAATCGAATTGTTCAGGATTAATGGAAAATACCCAGTGAAGTTGAATTATGTAGTATTTTCTCGGAACGTCAATAAACTGTATAACACTCAGGGTGCCACGTCTAACAGTTAATACATTAAGGTAATGCAGCCCTGAAGCATTTCATAGACTACGGTTCAGACTTCATCTGATATATATTAACATAAAGCCACCAACAGAAGTGGAGCACAGTACGGCATAGTCACAATTCCTTAGATCAGATGCCGACTTGGTTCTRTGCATTTTCACCACCACTAAAACACACACTCATGTGGCCACATTTTAGTGCACGATGCCAAAGCACATAAATATTTTGTCCTCTGTTCCTCACTAAAATTTAATTCTAGCTACTGCACCAATCTTACCAACCATGCCACATTATTCATGAGTTCCCACGCACATGCGTTTGCGGGAAAATAAATTATGTGTAAGACAATCTTATTCATTATTATGTCAACATTATTTTTGTACTTCAAGCTATGTAACTTGTCATTTAAGACATCAGAGCGAGATTTTAGCAGACTCGCATATATAACAGCTAGGACAGATCTGTTTAGACAGATCTAGCTACTTCCCTCCACGTATCATTTCTCTCTGTAGTACCTTTTCCCTCCAGACTGTGCTACATTTCCTGACATCTCTAACYGTTAGTGCACTATATAACAACATTTAGTAAGTTAGTGCTTGCTAGATACAACTCAAAGATTCAATGCTTAAGAAGCAAGAAAACACAAAATAAACATAAAGCATTAAATGACAATGCTAAAGTGTAGGGGGGCAGGAAGAAGTGACCTGGCRAAATACAAGGAGGGGAGAAATATTCCAGAGGGAGACGTTTTGATGATTTTGAAGAGAGCACAGCTGGTGGTGAGCCTGTCCTGTGAACTAGCTCAACCTCGACCCAGGTTTTATCTCCCTGCTCTTTCTGGGGAACACTTTGGGGATCATTCTCAAAGCCTTGTAGCTCTGGTCTAATGACCTTCTCCATAAAGCCCTGCTGCCCTGACATGATCCACTTAGATGCAGTAAATAAGAACAGAAAAGTCTTTAAGTCCCCATAATACTACCTAGTTATGAACATAGAACCTTTGACCAATGATTTTGCCGCAAAGACTTTTAATTCATCTGGCCTAATTTTCATTTAGGTGAATGTCAAAACRCTATTCTTTTCCTGAAGTGCTCTTTGGAGCACAAAAAAATTAAAACTGATTTTTAAACCTTGCTATTGACCGTCGCTGCGGACAAATATTTTGAATTCCTAAAGAAATTTAGCTTGTAGATAAAACTGTGTGATCAAAAATTATGTTCTGGCCACAAGTTCCACACTTCATTTTTGCTRCTGCTTTTGAATAGGCACCAAAGTGCAGCTCTCTGGAGATCTGCACTCAATATGTGCTCAGAATCAATTTGTAGGATACTGCAGTGATGGACTGGACTGGAGCAACTACAGTCTATTGTGTCAACGCGTATTTTGGGCAGGCTTTAATCTGAAGAGCCACTCGAGTGTTGTGTAACTTYGTACGTTAAACTCATTACATTTTTTCATAAAATATAGTAACTCCCTATTCACAGCAGCCACTTTACAAAATTGTGACTTGACTGTTTAATTTTTTTTTTTTTGGATACACAAAAGACGTAGTCTGCATCACAGGCTAACAATATTCAAGATCACTGCATAGGATAAAGACATTTAAAATGACAACGGTCCTCTGAAAAGGACCGTTATCATTACATCATCTACCATTTACATGGCTATTTAAAAAATAAATATCATATGGAAAAGGGGGTTATTTTTTACATTTATATAAACCAATTCATTCCTAATCTGTAACTGTTTCACCTTTTAAAGTACAAACAGTAACAAAAAAGGAGCCATGAAGAACAGATGATTGACTTGTGGAAAGAGGGGAAATAGAAGAACACCAACGAGTTGCCTCATCTTCACGTTAGCTTTCCAAGACAGTACCTCATGTCTACTTACTCTTCAACTCCTGAACGTCCGACTGCTTTTTGCTGTGATTCCGCTCTGTGCACAAGTCCTCAAGAAGGAACAAGGGACATAAGAAAACTCTGCAAGGCAAGTGAAGGAGGCGGTTATTTCCCGCCCCRACAAAAACACCTCTTCCTTCCCACTTCCCCAGAGTTATTACGCTGTTCACAGAATTCTACTTTTTTTCTAAATGACTGTTTGCCCCAGGAACACAAAGGGATCAGACTCTTTTCGCATACCCATGCCCAGGGTGACTGCAGCTGATAGTCTTCAGTCTTTATTGACTGATATTAGCCAGGCTAGGGAGGGGCCACTGCCACCATCCTTTAATCCCTTGTTACCAAAATAAAAACCTACTAGCAGAAATTCCATTTAGTGAGGATAAAAGATAGTAGAAACTGCATTAGCAGCCCCATTCAGCTGTAGCTCTGGGTTCTCTCTTTCTCTGAACTCTAACCCTAGGCTGAACTGTAGACAAGGAACCCAGAACCCCCCAGAGAAGCAAAACAAATCTCTCCTGAAGAACTTTTAGTCAGCTTTGACCTGGACGAACTGGATTTGGAATCGAGCTCTGAGGTCGCCTGGTTTCAGGATGGAGCCCTCAGCTTTCTCCCAAAAGCAGTCCTGAATGAAAGACTGGCCAGCAATAGGCAACCTGGGGTATTCGTCTGAGGAAATCATGTGCCCATCGAATAAAGCACAAACCCARACTTCATCAGTGTTATTCAGAAGACTTAAAGAAGCACGCAAAAAATGACTTAAGAAAAGCTTTGGTCCACTTGAGTCAAAAACAGGGAAAGTCCATATGCAATCAAAATATAAGTGTAAAGAAGGTAACATAAGGACAAAGATAGGCCTAGGAGAAAAAGGACAACAAAACACATCAGCCAGTATTTTGCAATAATGTCTTTCTCTCTTTTGCTGGGCACCTCAGAGGAAGCACAGAGCAAGCACAAAGCATCTTACAGTATATCTCTATAGGGTAGGAAGAGAGGTAGGATGCCAGCAYGCTTTACGCACCCTACACTGATTAAAGAATTACCTAGGAATAATTTGCAACAGGCAGAAATCTGAAGTGTAAATTTGCATGTGAACCTTGAACCTCCAGATGATGGGCAAAGATGATTTATATATATATAGAAATTTGTATGACATATAGATACATATACAATATGAAGATATAAGATATAGCTTAACAAAGCTCAGAAAAAGACAAAATGGTTACAGAGATTATCAACAGTTAAGAATAATTGATATCCCAATAGAAAATGAATAAGTCATCTTTGAGCCGCATGATGAATGTCTTCACTGCATAAGTAAATCTAAGTAAGGGAGCCCTACCATATGGGTATCCTATGTCTTGGCTGACTGTTCTTGCTCTCTTCTGAATCTGGCAAGAATTCAAGCTAAGGTATCTCGACGTGGGATGCAGGGTAAAACATCTGTCTATAGCTCTGTAACAGTAGTTTGGAAAGGAATGAAAGGATGATGTGTTGATTGACCAAGAAATTTGTCACTTTTAGAGGTAGTACTGCTTGTCCCAAGCTGGGTTATCAAAATGATGTGGCCTGAGTCCTGCCTGAGCTTCCCAGTGGTCCTGGGGATTAAGAACTGGAAAGAAGACATAAAACAATGCCAGGGCCTAAAACCTAAAAGCATTTGGCAGCAAGCCTGAATTTGCTTCCTCCCTGGAACAGATCTGTTGACGCTTGTACTGGAAAGTGATGAACAGTCAAAAGTTTCTACTTGTGAAACATTTCCAGGACAGAGGGATTGGGAAACCATTCCATAGAAAGGACTCACTGTGGGGTGTGTTTTGGAGACCCATAAAGCACAGCACTGTTCACTTAATGTAAAATTGAATATACTAAATCCACAGACTAATCACCTTCTAGCGTGAAAGCGACAACCTTGTTCCTTTTTCTCTCATTGCTATAGTGTATAATGAAAGCACCCAACAGTCTGAGAGCCTAAGGACCAACAGGAGATCCTGTCAGGGGAGTTTTTCTTCCCCTGGAAGTATTTCTAGCGATCTTTCTGTTGCAAGAGGATGGTTGTTAAGAAAACCTAAGTAGAAGTTCTCAACTTCCATTAGAAATATCTCTTATRACAGTCATAGCCAGCAGAAACATATGTAACTTTATATCAATTCCATTATATTAAAAAGGATAGCATCTCTAGCAGAACCCCAGCTGGTGTTCCCATAGGTAATAACACAAATTTCTACTCCTGTTGAAGCTGTAGATAGAGTTTGACCACTCTGTAATCCATGCCCTGAGATGCACTGGTCAACAATATTCTTGGATAAGAGACCCCCACCTTGGCTGGAACCAGGTGGGAGCAGGTAAATGTTCACCAGTCTGAAATCTCAGACTATCCCAATGCATATAGATTGTGCCAGGACTAGAGAACCTTGATTTTGTGAAGAACCGTTGTGTGACTAGAATCACTGATCTACAGTGAGGTGTTTTCAGCAAGTTCACTTACCATACAGAGAGACGCATTTGTGCTCTTACCTTGTGCGCAAGTCAGCTGGAAATTGGTTTTACAGCAGAAGGCTCTTCATTGCTCCTACTGTTCTCCTACTTGCTCATGACACTTCAAAACTTGCTCTGTCCTTCAAAAATCAGAAGGTTTTGAAAACTAGTCAGATTAAGCAAATCTAAAGACTTGGAAATGAGACCAACCAAATCTTGTCTCTCCAGGTTCTCTCGGGATTGATAGGGGCCTGGTAAGGCTGATACTTATCACGGACCTGCTCTTCACTCTCTTTTCTGTCTCACTTTGAGACAGTATTCAGTTCCCTTTCACTCTGGGATGTTGTTCACATGTTTTCTATTTTATTTGAATCCCAATTTATCATTCACAGTAGAAGAAAAGGGACAAGAAAGAAGTGAATGCTCTGCACTCTGTGGGGATTACAAGAAGACTAGAATATTGCTATGGCAGGATCTGCCTTTACTGAGGTGCAGGATCTCTGCCGCGTTAGCCCCAGCGGAGTCAGGACCGTGTTGAGAGCAGTGTGTCAGTATGGTAACAGCCAGTCATGAATCTCTGTTAATGAGGACGTGATGCTAACCATTTCTGGTATCCACTGCTCATGAAGGTACTCACAATAAGGACGCTCTCAGAGTACAGACTGCACTTGGAAGACGCGAGTGAAGATTTTAGTCTCTTGTCAGTGCTAGGGATGTTTTCTGCAACAGAATAAAGAAACTGATCAAGCAGCTGAAGAATCTTTAATGTAAAACTAAGAGAGTGCTGCAGAAATCCAAGCTCCTGTGCAAGGGACASTGGAAAGTGGAAGAAGAAAGGGGAGCATGGGTAGACAAAGATATGAAGAAGAAATAACTGGGTTGAAGTATCCCTGCTGTTTTTCTTTCATTTTTCTCCTGAGCAGAGGGAAATCATCTCAACTCTTCCCACACTACAGGAGGAGAAAAGAGGAAACCGAGCCAACCTGCTTCCCCATCAAGGTGCTTTAGGCTGAACAGAATCGCTGAAGGGACAAGATGGACAAACCACGGCTCTTGAGACACATGCAGTCTGCAAACAGTTGATGTGTGGTCGTATGACTGGCAGAACAGCTCTGATGATGCAAAGGCTGACTGGAAAACCCAATGCCTGCTCACCTGCAGAAGACGAATGAGGGCTGCCAATATCGGTCTTACTAGGTTATTTACTAAGATGCTGTAGTAGCTAACCAAGACCAGCCTTGCAACCGAGGGAAAAGGGCCCTGGGARCAACTGTCATCTTTGGTAGCTCTGAAAGTTCTCCTGGCTCTTGGCTTTCACAAATCTGTGAAACAAATTTCCTGGCCTCAGCTGTATGAAGGTTTTGGTCTTGGTTCATCCTAACCTCTGGGGAAGAAATGTCCCTGAGGTTATTTCAAAAAAGAAACCCTTGATCCAAACCTTACAGAGTATGTAAGAAAATCCAGTAGGTAATATTACAGAAAAGAGGTTGTGGGGGGGGGTGGGGAAAAAAACCTTTATTGAGAGTTTGTGGGGAGAAGGGTCACAAGGAGCCAAATACTCAGTATTTAAAGTTCAGCTCTACTCTTGGCTCCCCATTTAGGAACCTTCTTATTTTTCATCTACCTTTCTCAAAGAATACACACAAATAATAAAGCCTGGGTTTTGATGAAGATGAGTACGTCTATGTAGACCTTAATGCAAACTAGGGAACACATTTTGTTTGAACATTACAGCCGCTGGCATCTGCTCAGCTTCTTATTAATTTTTAAACATAACTCTCTCTATGTCAGACTCAGCCCAGTTTTGTTTCACTGTAGCTGTCGGTGCTACCCCAGGGGTGAATTTGCCCTGTTGAGCTGTGCTGCGCCTCTGGTGGCCAAATTAGCATCTTTCCACTTCCAACAAGGTGAGCAAAAGCCCTTTAAAGCTTAGTAGACAAAAAATCCTGCAATATAGTAAAATCTGGCTATCATTATTCCAGACAACACTTTTCTTATGAAAAGAAAGGTTGGTTGTGTGCTGACAATTTATGGTTTCCAGGATTAGGTACATTTTGTGTTTTGAAATATGTTAAACTGCAAAGGTCCCCTGTGTTCCTAATCCTGGGTTTCTACATACACGTTTTTAGGTAAGTTCACCACCAAACCTGACATTTCTATGACTTAAATTTCTATCAGAATTCAAGCCAATTTCATGCGTAAGTTGATGTAACTTTGGAATTGGAAAGCTTTACCTAATACATCATAAATAGCATGGAACTGATAYGGCTCAAAGTATCAATGAGTACATGTACAAAAGCATTCAACAAAAAGATCAGAATTCCTGTTCAGATGCAGAAACTCCATGAGTGGATTTCTGAAGATGTAGAACAGTATTTCACTTCTGTTCGAAAAAAGATACTGATGATCAGCATAGGGCAAAGTTAAATAGGAGGAAACTACATAAAAATTGTGCTGGAACTAATGTACTTGGCCAGGGCAGCTGGGCAATCCTCATCTCAGAATGCTGCAARAATTGGATTAAGAGTAAAAATATCAGTTATAAAGTGGGAGTTTACCAGAGAGAAATGGCAGGCAGGAAAAAAAAAAAAAGACAGTAGACACACTGCTTGCAGGCTGATGTAATGTATTTTGGTATTTTTAGTGTGTGAATGACTATAATCTCTAAGGACTTCTTTGCCAAGAAAGAAAGGTAAGAGAGTCTAAGAAGAGCCATTTTCTTCAATTTTTTAAGACGACTAAAAGTACTATAACAAATATTCTGTTCACATTTAACTACTTCATCTCTTCTTAAAGCCAAAATCTACTGTAAATTCTGTATAGCAGAATTGTATTCATATACTTGAGAGTGAATCCTTGAAAAGAAGTCTTTTCTCCTATTATTGTCTTTTTTTTAATATCTGTGGGCAGAAGATTTTTTTACCTGACAAGAGTAAGTGTTTCTAGTCGAGGCAAATGCAGGTAAAATTAATTGCAGGAGGAAATCTGTTTCTATATCAATCATACAAGTATATGCATTTTTAATAAGTGTACCTTAAAAGCATAGGCCAAATAAAATCACCTCAATATTTCAAAAAGCGAAATTATTGAAGGTTTGATTCCATTCCTGCTAGGCTGAGCATCTGCTTCACTGAGTGATGAGTGTCTCTTGGTATCGAATACACATGAAGCTGAGGGGGAAAATGTCAGGAGAGCAGTAATATAATCCGCGGAAATGTTTGCAGAGTAGTGCCGGCACATGTTTTCCTTCAATTCTTTTGCCACTGTTAGCAATACCTCAAAGCAAACAAGAAGCTTCTCTGAGTTTTTTCAATTCAAAGCCTTTGGTTTTACTATCACTACTACTTTGTTTCTCATTTTTAATTGTTCGATTTTACCACTGACTCATAGAACCACAGTTTTCGTGCATGTCTACTGCATATTCAAATGCAATTAAATTGCTAATAGTCAGCTATTTACAAAATCGTGTGCAGGAGATGATATATAGCAGCTGCTGATGCCAGAACACTGACTTGAAATGATAGAAAGATGGGTCTTGGTAAACTAAGCTTACCAAAGAGGTTTATCTAAGAGCAGCAGTTTAAGTAATCTAATGTTAAACTTTGTTTTCAAGCTTTTTCTCTAGGACAAGAAGGAGACCTATTTGTTTTACTTCTCCTTCACATTTTCAGCCTCCTTCATAGACAAATATTTAGTTACCTATTTTAAAGCGATTGCTTTACATTCTGAAAAGGCATTCACGTAACCCATTCCAAGGAAGTCATGCATCTGTGTAAAAATACAATAAATGTTTCAATTCAGGGCAACTGGCTAATCTGCAACCTAGAACTGCAGCTGTGCAAAGCGCCGGGCACTCAAATCTCTCCGACTTAAGAGGGTAATAAAGGTGTCCAGCGCTTTGTTGCTTCCACCATAAACCTTTTCTCTGTGTAGTAAAGCACTTATTAATTACGTACATGACAGGTACTTAATTCTAGATTAGAGACAAATGAAAACAGGAATTTTTCTACAGATAACATGCAATCCACACTCCCTTATCAGCTGTCTTCCACCTTTACAATGCAGAAGCACCTCTGTTAAACAGCAATACTTTGATATTTAGTCATGAGTAATAATTTAGCTGCCTTGCTGCCACAGTGTGTCACACACTCAAATACACATTTTTGAGCAGCGCTAGAAAATAAACTTTCTTTTTGCCGTCTTCCCTTCTGCATGCTAATTGTCACGCTCGTACAGCTGAGAAATTACATGAGCCACTGGAAAAGCTCTTCCATGCTGTTTTGCCAGTACACTGCAGTCCTGCCCTTCTGCATCCCTGCTATTCCAGCCTTTGCCCTCTCCTGAGCAGACGCTGCCAATCGTGCTAAATTGGGTAGTGGTTTTGGAAGTGCACAAATTGGGACTAGAAAAAGACCCCAAGCTCATTTTCAATTTTGTTCTGAGCTCCTGTTTGAACTCGAGTAGTTAGGAAAGCAATAAATAGGCCAGGGCCATAGGGGAACAGCACTTGATGTACATTTGGGTCAGGGGCTACCACTAGGGTTTCTTTAGAAATCCAGATGATATCATATTAAAAAAATTCAAACCACGGAAAAGTTTTTAAAAGAACATTTGGCTAGTCGCAGGCACAGAACTTACTTAGGTACTACAGTAACAACACGATCAACACCTACAATTAGGTAAGGATGACATTTAGAGCAAAGTTCAGTTTACTCAACCACTTTTACACGTAGTAAGCTGTCATCTTCCCAAATGTCTCAGCTTTCATGCTTCCATTTTAAAGTGGGTCATCTACACTGGTTACAAATAATTGCTGTCAAAAGATAGTAACTGATGGAGGCCTTACGCTTTGCCTTGACAAATTTATATTTAGCAAATTCTATAGTTTAGTCCATAAGAGCTCAATAATAGCTCAATAGCAAGCTTTCAGTCTCTATCATTATTATATAGATCCTTAAACTACATTCAGCATTATATTTTCCAAGTTATTACAGTTGCACAATGAAGCAAAATTAGCCATCTGTCCTTTTTTGTTCTCTTGCCCTGCTTTTTAAAGGAGGAACAAGGAACTCATTAATGAAAATTAGGTTTGTTTGTTTGTTTGTTTTTTTAATGGAGACATTATTGACTGTTTGGAGTTTGGTTGGTTCAAGTTGGATCTACTTTTCTAAGATACAGGTTGTAAAGGATTTATGTTAGAATAAGCAAAGTTGAGAAGAGTTTCTTGTGCTTAGAATGGAAGGTGATTAGGTTTCTAATGCAAACACGTCCCTAATCTAAGGATTTAAGTGATCGAGGACAGACGCGTACCTTCAGACGCAGGTAAAGGCGGAGGTAGAGGACGCGTAGAGCTCTTTGGTCCATTCATTGGAAGGGTGAGAGCGAGCAAGCTGTACCTTGGGGGACGTGCGGTGTCCCCTCCTTCTGGGCAGCTGCTTCGCTCCAGTCACAGCACCTGGGCACCCAGTGACGTTTCCAGCCTATGGTCTGCTAATTTAGCGGATTTGCTCCCACAGATATTTCCTAGCTAAATTTTCATATAAAATTACGTAAGTTTTCATACAAAAATATAACTTGAGCATCTCCAGCTGAAACTCCTGGAACATCAAGATCAAGACTCAAGCCCCTTTTTTAGACAGAATGATAAAGTGTTGATATTACAAACATGGCCAGGATATCACACGAGACAACGTATTTTATGAACCGATATCAATTCGAAATGTGGGGTGTTCCAAAGAACGGGATTTCATTTTTAATTGTTTCTTTGCAGACATATTACAATCTCAGTGAAGAAATGTTTATTATTTCAGATGGATTCACCTGCTTCTTTATTTTAAGGAACTTTTAAGAACAATGCATAATAAATAGTACATGAACTTTTATGTCCGTTACTGTCATGACTTCTGAAATAACAAAAAGGTTTCAATATTTGCAAAAATATATTTGATCCATGTATCAAGCAACTGTTGTTCATCTTGACACCTTTCGTTCCTTCACTGCTGCACAATGCTGACCAGGGCTCAATTCTGAGTGAAAAAGATAAAATAGTGCTTCTAATGGAATGAATCATTCCAAGAAATGGCAAAGGATACAGACCCATGGAACCACCATCTTTGCTACTGCAGAGGCAAAGTGCTTCTCCCTTTACCCTTCACGGACAGAGAGATCCAAGGAAGCCCAAGTTCCATAATTGCAAAAACTTTGGTGATTTCACTAACCCTAAATTTAATTTTAGGGAGAAAAAAAAAATCCACAATAATTCTCAAATTGTTTACAAAGTACGAAAACTAATCAGAGGTGCTGATTCTCATTTTCTTTCAGATCCTTTTAGTATCACTTAAGTAGCCTATTTTCAAGCCCTTTTGATGATATGTAGCACGCACATTGATTTAGAAAGAAAATAGAAAAACCATACAGGAAACAGAGATGACAAAGAGTTATATTATTAAATATTCATAGACCAGAATGGTTATTTTCATAAATCTGATTTTTAAAAGTAATAAAATATATGTTAGTAGATGGATTGCATGATGTGTCACGACCTTGCTATATAAAGGGAGAAAACTGCATAAAGGTAGTAATAAGGGTACATAAGCAAAGTGCTCCACAGTTCACCCAACTAAACCTAAATATCAGAGGGAACCTCACGACCCTTGAAATAAAACTAAAACGTCTTCTGTCAGGGCACTAACTAAGCCCTTCTTTAAAAAAAAGGACAGAGCTGGAAGAGAACGTCGGTATCTGCATCAGCAGTACTTGTCCGTTGGCATTCAGTGAAAGGGCATCAGAGCAAGATCAGGGCATCTTGTCCGCATGGGCCAAACTTCCGAGGCAGCTGGCCACTTTCATGGCTTACAGTCCTTTTCTCTATATAGAAATGTCTTTCATTACATTAAATACAGAAGAGCACCAGTTTATAAAGTCCGGAATGACTGTTTACTGAAGGTTTTCATTTATGCCTATTGCAATGAAATAAGACCTGATAAAGGTGACTTTTACAGTTTGGTAAGAAAAAGTGTCCAGTCCAAAATATTTGACCAGGTTACAGGCATGTCCTGAAGGACGTGGAAACGTAACATAAAGCGTCCAGTGAATATGGAAATATCCCAGCACTTGGTAATTAGTTATTATAAGCTGCCTTCAGGTCTTTGTGAACCGACTTCCAAGTGTTTTTCACCAGGCATACACACCGCTGCAGCCCTTTCATAATCTCATCTTCGAACAAAATGAGAACTGGAGGCGAGAGCAGGACAGAGGTCAAACGCGAAGCTGATCTCTAACAACATTAACATTGGTTTCATCTGTTGCCCAAATGGTGAATAAGGCCAGAAAACCCTTCCCTGTGGGCCATGACATCTGTCAAACCTGACGGTCACAATTCCAGCTTGCAAGCTTTCTGAAAATCTCGAACGGCTTTTTCTCGAGCGTTCGTCCCTGCGAGGAGCCCTCTGCTTACTTTGTGGACATCGCTGAGCAAATCTAAGACAGCTTCTGTATTTCCACCTTGGTAGCACTACCGTAGCACCTGAGCACCATGCAAGTGGACCGCAAAGCCGTGCTTACCCTGCGAGACCTTCGCGACCTGCAGGAGTTCCGCTTGTGGCACCACGGGTGGCCGTGCAGCTCCCGGCGTCTCGAAGCTTGCCAGGACCATCTACCATCGCGTTCTCCTCCGGTGCAGGTCATTCTCAGAAAACTTCCTTGGAGCAGCATAGAAATGGCGTCGTTACCTAGGTTGATAACTTCTTCCTAGCAATGATCAGTAGGCATCATGGCAATGGAAAAAAAACACCTGTAGTGAGACCGGCTGCACACTTCATTTGTAATGAGCAAAATGAGAAAATTTATCCTTAAAAGAACAGAACTCAAATATCATTATCGCATGAAATAGCAACTGGTTAAAGTAGGAAGAGTTGGGAAGCTCACACCTTTGAAGTGTTAGGAGCGTACAGGATTCACCGGTAAACATTAAACATTTTAGACTAGTACTATTCCGGTACAAATAATAGGACAAAAAAATTTGGAAGGGAAAAGGAGAAATGAAGACTTTGCTAACTATCATTACAGTTGTTTTCCTGTTTCTCTCTATGTGAGCAGATCTCTCCCTTTTTGACTCTATCATCTTTTTGGTTTTTAATTTAGGTTACAGTGTTTGTCAGTTTAAAAAAAAATCAGATAAAAATTGGTAACTTCTAACCAATCCATCTTTTGTGAACATGGGTATTTATTTGTTTGAAATTAATTTTCTTGAAATCCGTTGTGTGACTGATTACAGTTACATGACTGTAAACACCGAAGCAGCATCTGTACTAGTCCCGTTATCAACGCAGTTATTGTAGGACTGAAACCACGTCAGGATTCAAATGAATTTAAATGATTTCAGTTTAACAAATCATTGCCTGCAGTAGCTACATGTAAATATTGCACGACCGGTTACCCACTTTAATCTCTCGGTGACTTAGACAGAATTAACTCTCATTATATCGCAAACACGCTGTTTAAAATGGTTTCTAGTAAGGGCTATTATGTGATCTGGAGCCAGCATAATATACATGTATTTTGCACACTGAAAAAGACTTTTCTGTCTTCATTCCCCAAGGCAAATGTATTTCCTCATTCCTTCCCTCTTGTCACAAGGGAACTGGTCTTTTCAAAACATTAAAAAAAAAAAAAAAAATCGCCCTGGAAAAAGGATATTGCTTTCAGAGAGATATTGGAAAGTTCTTAATGTGTATTCTAATGACTTTTCTTAATTACTAGATCACCTGTGTCACCTTTTTGCTCTGTGCCCGTGTACAGGTATGAGAATGCGAAAAAGTAGAGGACAAAATAATAAAAACCAGCCGCACAACCCTGTATTTTCAGTTTGCAATTTAACACAAAGCCTCAATTTCAAGCAAGGTAGCGATCTATGCCGTTAAGGTAAGCAAAGCAGTTGGAACGAATTTTTTTTTTGTGGTAGCAACATTTAACCTGGTATTTTAAGAGATGATACTTGCAAATACGGTTAAGTCATGTATTCAATTCTGCCCAACTACTGGTGTGAAATTTTAATCAAAAAACTAGAGAGCTCATTCAAAAAAGAAATTAGTGAAAAAACTTTGGTCGTCTCTCATCAGTGAAAACTGATTTAGTTATGCAAATTACTGCTATGAATATTAAACCACTGATGAAAGGTTTTTAATGAAGGGATCTTTTGTTTTGGAAATGCAAGGGTATATGCTTTAATTTCTTGCTAATTTACTGTTCTTTGATAATGTTCGCATTTTCCCCAAAGTGACTTCACTGATGGGTTTAATACTGTGAATAGAACTACAGGCCAACAATACTGGTTTTGACAAGCCTTCCCCTGTGTAACTATAGATCATGATTTGCAGCCCCTTATGCACAATTCTATTAGGGTGAATTTTGTCTACAGGGCTTTCCATGAAATGAATTCTCATTTTAATGTTAGCCTCCTGCAGTTTTTAATTTTTAATCTGTAATATGAAATTGCAAATTTTACAAACATCATTTGAAAAAGCCACTAGGACAGAACCGAATGCCAAAGTTTACATATTGCCTAATTAGACTGTTATGAGAAGCAGCTTATCAATGTCAAGCCAAAGATCATCAAAAAATCCAATTACTAATTTGAAAAACACATATATTTATAGGTTCATTTTGTTTAATTTGCATCCGATTAGCTTAATAATTGTTTAAAAATTGTATTAAGGTTAATAATTTTGGTTAGCAACACACCTGGGCTGTGAAAGTGGTTTAGCAAATTAGTCAGCTACCCTACCTAAGACAAGACTCAATTGTAATCTTTTCCATCATAAAGCACAGAATTCATTACTCAAATGACAAGGCAATTTTAAATATGCAGCGGTATTAAATACGCTTACTAGTTTTCTCTCTTTACAGCTGTATTACCGGTCAAATCTGAAGAAAGGAATGAATCTTTCTATGCAATCTCTTTTGAATATTTCTGAAAAATGCACCTTATTTGAGAAAGCTGCCAATATGTTTTGACTTACAGAAGAGAGCCGAGATCTGTTCCGTTATCCTAACGGAGCACGGGAGGATTTCGCCTTTTAGAAGTTGGATTAAAAGGGGAACAACAGTGTGCAACGTTAATTTTGTTTGACAATATTTAAGTAAAGCTTTAAATGCTCACATTTATAATTATAGCAATTAATAAGCCCGTGCTATAGGAGCCCCGTTCAACATTATTCAACAATTTTAATTCATACGGAAGGTCCATCGTTCAGCTTCTGTCCCTCCCTGGTGTAGCGCTCCTGCCAGCCTCTCCCCGGCTCGCGCTGCTGAAGTCGGTGGAGTCCCGAGAAAACGCAGCAGCCTGGGAGCTGCCGAGACTCCGGACACCACCGCCCCTACGGACCAGGGGGACTTGGGGAGGAGGTGGACAACCCCCCTCTCCAGTTGTCTGCGCATCGTCGGATGAATCGAATGGGCCTGGTTTCATTGCTGTAGACGAGCAGCCGTCACCCTGAACCTCAAAAGTCAAACTCTGCCTATGACTTCCTTTATTAAAAAGGGAGAAGGGCTCGGAAAGGCCAGCTTTTGCCCGGGGATGCGAGTCTTTCCCTTTAGTTAATGGAAAGAGGTAGGCTTCTCTAGAGGGCGGCTGAGAGCACAAAGCTGAGCTGAAGTGCCCTGGAGGAACTGCTGCGTCTCCACTGACTACGCAGGGACCTCGGGAGGCGAGTCTCCGGGTGAGCAAATTAGTCTTGGTGCCTGCCTCCTTCCCCGGTCGTCATCCGGTACGCCAGCTAACGAACGGCGTGTCGCGTAGCAAAGGAAGCGCACGCGCAAAAAGGAGAAAAATTCGCCACCTCTAATTGGGAGTCTTGACTTTGCGTGTTTGCTGACATGAATCACCTGCAACTTAAGAGAAGGACCATGAATTAATACACACGCTCTAAAAGACATTGCAGTATATAATAACGGAATGGTTGGTATCGCGGCAAACTGCCAGACTTGAATTTCAGTAGATGAAAGTTGATGGGTTTTTTGACCTGGTCCAACTACCAAACTAGAGTGCTGGAAGGCTCTGTTGCGACTCCGCTGCAGCCTTTGCCTCGAAACATGCCCTCAGCGAAGCTCAGACAGACTTTCTCAGCGAGTTCAATTAATACGAATTTGGCCCTTAACTCGTCTTACACATGATTTCTGACTGAAACCTGGCTGACCCTACTCAAAAGTGTTTTATCATTTTCCTTTATTTAAAAATAGGTTCCTTCGGAGCTTTATGGACACATGCAAAATATTAATCATAAAATTCACGCATTGTATGCATTTGGTTAGCTTGCAGAATATCTTCTCCCTCAAAGCAAAGACTTACTATAGCGTTCTTTGTTTCAGAGCTGAACTTTAGATAGTAAATGGACTTTTAGGTGCTTAAGAGCCCAGTCCTTTAATTTGCGGCTCTAAAGTTGATTCTTAGGAATATTTGTTTGACCCTCTTAGGGGCAACAAAACTTGCAATTTTTTCTGGTCTTCATAGAAATTGTGTTTTTAAAAACTTGCAGAGCCACAAAGCCAAATATACTTGGTACAGAGGTAAATGCAACTCCCTCTGAAGTGAGTACAAGACAAGTTCATGAGCTCATTTCTAAGCCATGTGTTAGCCATTTAGATATCCTTATATTTCTTCCATACCTGTCCAGCAGCCTGGAAAAGGCTCTTAATAATTGCAGAACATGCCAGTTTCCGTTTCACCATGCTAGCACTTCCAATTCTGGGTCTTTTCCTACCAAATGTGATCTTATTGAAGAAAATAATACTAAGAAAACAAAATATAAATATTTCAGCCAATCTTCCTCACTTAAAATAAGCTTAAATAGAGAATTAGTTTTGTTAGAAGTAAATTCATGTTTAGAAATACTTTTCAGGCTGCTGCAAGTCTCTGTGCAGTCTTTTTATCTCCCATCATCACTTCCAGAAATACGCTATTTTTTCCAATCACATACAAGTTTTTCTGGTCAATGAAATAGTTTGTTTACTCAGTGCACCTCTGCTGTTAACGAGCTTCCATTGCAGTGGAAAAGCATACGGGTGCATATCAAAACAACAACAAAAACCCAACAAAATACTGCGTCTGTTCAAGCACTCAGATTTGATTAAACTTCTCTTTTAAAGCACTGTTGCGCAGCAGTTCAGTGAGCCCATCCAAAAAAGCTCCTAATGACTGGACATTAGTGTTGAAGTCATTTGGACAAGCAGCATAGTTGAAAGTGCTCTTCTTAAGTCAGAGTAGTTTGTGACTCATTCCTAGATGAACGCTTCCAAGAGTGAGACTTCTTTCACACAGTTTTTGTTTTAGATATCCATATATCCCAAGGAGGTAAAATAACACACAGGGTATTTTCTCTGAAGATTTTTTTCATTTCTTGATCACAGTATCATACTATAAGCCTTAAAATGCGTTGATCCAATTCACGTGACTTTAAAAGCAGCATTAAAAGTGGTATTAAAAATGCTGCTGTGTTGTCAGTCTCCTCCTTAAAATATAGGAGCACAGGAATGTGTCTCAAGGTGTTCAGATTCCTTCTGCGTTTGGCCGGAATGTTTCCATGCACATTCGCACAACTATGCAGGTTGCAGCTTTTACGTGAGGATGTGGCCAACTTTTCCCGAGTGCCTAGTGTAGACAGGCTGCATAGGACACTGATAAACATCCCAGCCCAACCTAGACAAACTCGATGCTTTTCACAGGATCATCACCGTTTTCACTGGGTTATTTCCCTGGTTTATAAGAAAAGTGTGATGGTGCAAACCGTGTGCCAGCTCTAATGCGGTTGCCCTAATCAATACGCTTAGGGCTGAAAGGTATATGAAGAACTGTTTTTTGTAAGAGCTTATGGCTCCATCTGTAGCAGGTTTAAACTTCTGTTAAAACTGGTTAGATAGTGAAACACTTTTTATTCACTTCTAGATAAAACAGCTCCTTTACAGTGATAGTGGAAGATTTTACTCAGTACTTCTGACATCTGTCCTGTCGAAGCCGTGGCTACCAAACGTCAGCTTTGGACTGCAAGGGCATATTTTAGCCATGCACTATCATGCCTTTTATTGGAATTTAAAAAGATCAGATTCCTTCTTGATCAATAATGTTAAATTAACATAGAAAAGTTTGCTTAAGCACATAGAAATTCACATGTATGATACTGCAGATAAGATCATTAATTTTTCTTGAGTTTTCTAATACAATGATGTTCCTCCAGTTTTTGGTATTCACACCTGCTGCTATTTTCTTTATCATTCAGATGACTTAGTGAGGAAAAATAGTGATGACAGTGCAAGTCAGAGACTGGTATTAAAATACTTGCTAGGCAGAGGTACTCATATGTACCATAAAAATGTATCTGGATTTTTGTTCCCTTTTTTAATACTATAAAAGAAAAGCTTATTTCATGAGATGTTCTTCAAGTGTACTGCCTCCACAAATTCAAACCTTTGAAGTGCACGTACCTCCAGTCACAAGCCTGAGAACATTCACTAATAATGACTTTTGGAGTTGCATGTAACCTCACATGCAATTTTTTAGAAAGGGTGCAAGTCCCACCTGTCTCTGTTTTTTTTAATACCTCCTCTGAGTACAAGCCATAAATTATATTCTAAAGAACCAGGAAAGGAAGCTGAAGTGGGAATCTACGGAGACGATATCCTCACAGATCATCAATTACCTGATATCTTTTAATCTTTGAGAATTGCCTCCATCAGATCCCAGCCTCTGGGAAATTATCGAGCCTGACAGTGTTTACAACTTGGCATCAAGGTTAACAACTACAATCATACGATTCTCTCAAAATAGCAGCACACCTTAGTGTCAAGTCAGGAGAGGAATGCCACGCAACGATGCCAATTAGAAGATGGAAAATGCAAACCGGTACAAGCTTTCTTTCCACACCTCACGTAATTAAGCAGTTGATCTTGTTGTCAAGAAAGCCTTTCAAGCCAAGAGCTTACGACATTCATAAAGGATATTGGATTTTAAAGAGGGTAGCAAGAATATGCAGAACTGTGGCATTAGTTCAAACCGCATTATGATTATCAAAATCCGGTCTTGTCATCAGGAATTTTTTTTGGAGATCTTTAAACTCTCCATGCCAATCAAGTAACTTTTTCAACCTTATCTACATAACTGAAGTAGAAACACTGTTGTTTCTTTTGGAAAGAAAAAATATATTTGATTTTGGCCTCCCTAATATGATATTAAATTATATCAAAATGAATAGTGCGGTGCATTATATGGCACCACTTAGTTTTTTATGCAGTTCTTTTTTTCCCCTTTGGTCCAAAGCAAACCACCTGCTGATAAAAAGAATGGCAGTTATGTTACATAGTTTTTCCTCGGTCCCTGAAAGTGAATTCTGCTCCAGCAGAACAGAAAGAATGACCACAGGATATCACCATTTGTGAACCAATTATTTTACCCAACCATGGGTGTTCCCTACCGATCTTCACCACCAGTACTTGGCATCAATTCCCTACTATCTTTCTCTATGTGTTGAATTACTTTTGGCTTTATGTTTATATCCATCCTTTAACTAGGCTCATAGATATCTAAGTATAGAGCGATATACAGAGAAACATATAAATACAAACAGTCACTGGTAAGCCCAAGCACATTTTCACGCAACCCTGAAACCCCAAGTCATTATAAAATACGTCAAAATTAAAGTCAATCTTTCTACCATCATCAAACAAAAGCTTTCTAGGAACATGGCATAAAAAGCAGTAAGGCATGTATGGAAAATTAGTTACAATTTTTCTAAATTCATAATCAAAATATTCTAGTTAGGTTGACAAGAAACTCATTATCTGATATATGAGTGCTTTACTGCAGATAAACACGTTGTGGTACCATTTGCCCGATACTTTGATCCCTCTACATCTTAAAAAAAAAAAGAAAAAAATCACAAAAATCTCTTCCAACACTGAAGTTCAGGCACAAGAATCTTAAGTTTGTAGATTATGTCCCTTTAAAAAAGTGATACAAGTATTTCTTTAAATGAAAGGCATACTGTTCTTCCAGCAGTACTTTAAAAATTAGGTGAATCTTTGCTGCTGTCGTCTGTAGCTCATACCTCGAGAAAGAAAATGACACTATCACCTCACATCCCAAAGCTAAATAAACTGAGATAGTTGAGAGAGTTATAAATATCTCCTGGTAAGATATTTCACATGAGTATGAGCATTATACTTTCTTTGAACTCTTTTAACATAGTTTATCCTTGAACCTTTCCCTGCATTTCAATTTTCTTTCTTTCCAGATGGGTTCTACACAGGTACCCGCTTTCCCCCCCACTAGAATATTTTCTTAGCAAAAGGCTCAGAACGACAGACCATTTCGGAACAAAATTTTTGCACAGTGAAACAACTGTGATTTACATTCCTTATGGACTCCACCACCTTCTGGGGTTCATTTTCTGATTCCCAGGGAGTTTCATTAGAAAAAAAATTGCAAGTATTTTACTTAATTTCTGTATGTGCCCAGCTGATATCATCTTTTGTAGGGATGATCAAAGGAGGGTCTTTCAGAAAAAGCAAAAAGTCTGCTGGAGACACAGTTAAAAGAGGAAGAGTGATACAGAAGTCTGCCAGTTTGGGAATTTTGTCAGCTGTTTTGCAGCTGCACAGGGATTTTTTTAAACTGTACATGCAGTTTCTGCCCATTAGTAGCATTTATAACACAGAGAGGGTATACCCTTCGGTATTTAGCAATATCAAAGACAGTGAGGTTTCCTGAAGGGAACTAAGTATAGGTATAAACTCAGGAGACCATGAATGGTACGTGGCATGGGTTGACAGCCAGATTGTACCTTCGAAATTTTCATTCACACACTAATATCTGCCAGTAAAGTGCTTGAGAAAAGGATTAAATTTAATTGGAGACATAGCTACACTTGAGAAAAAAAAGGCAAGATAATTTGTGTGCTTTCTTACAGAAAATAATTCCAGGTATTGTTTTTTTTTTTCATGTTACAAACTGACTGTGGACTGAGATTAAGGCATTTCCTCCACTGTCCTCCTAAATTACTAGGGTGCTACAGCCAACACTTGTCACTGGAAGATGGTTCTCTAAAACTGCCATTTTCTATTACTGGCTCTCAAACCAGCCTGTGCAAATTAGTAACGTAGCACTTCGTTACCTCTTGGTATTCGTGAACATTGTACCGGAGGGCTAGGAGCTGAGGGATCGGTACAGCAGTCCTGGTCCATGGATCACTGTTCTGGTAAGGATGGAACGCCAGTTATTCTTTGCTCACTCTTAACCCCAAAGAAATGTTCAGGTAAAAGTAATAAATGATTTTTTTCACTGCCACATAGATAATAACTGTATATCAAATGTTTACTACATTGTTAGTTTATCTAGAAACAGGTGAGCTGAAGTAACAAAAACCCAAATGGTTGTTATTACTTATACAATAATTCAGCTCTAAAAGCTGAAGGCTTTCTCTCTCCATTTCATTGCGTCAGAAAGCAGACAAAATATTTAAAAAGCTCATACCCCGGAATCCAATCCACAGATACAAGCCACCTAATCCGTATTTCACGTTAGGTATTGCTTTCATCGGAGGGGATCTTGACATGGGAACGTATATCGTTATTTAATTATTTTGTCCCTAAGGTTACACGCAGACTCAAAGCAATTCTCTGAGGACTTCTTAAGATTCATAAACTCAACACTTAATCAAGATATCAGGTTCTAACAGGCCTCCCGCAGGGCTGCAGAGCGCCTACCTGGCTTTCGAAGTGCTGCTGACCTTCGGATGCTCCCAGGCAACATTAGGCCAGAAAGCAACATCTCGTCCCCCGATAATCGGCATCTTAACTAACTATAAACAAATAATTAACATATTATGAAGGAAAAGTTCCCTAATGACTGGCAGGGTAGGGGCTGAACTTCCTGCTATACGGAAAAATATATTCCATGTAAATATAAAACTTTGATAACCATACTTATAAATATGCAGAGAAAACAGAATAATACATGTAGACTGAAACCAGTAAATAAAGAATGCCAGTAATTACAGAATTTGTGTCTGACAGAGGGTTTGGGATGAATAAATGATACTACAATGAGCATACATCCTCCATTCAAAAAACCTGTTCTAATGATCTGTAGTATCAATGAAATTCACAGCATTTAATGAGGAAATTGAACATATTATTCAAACTACACTGGAATAATTCACTCTTATCATAAAAAAAAAAAACATGAAAAAAGTAGACATTCGGAATACATAAACTTTTAGAAGGTGAAGGCATGGTTGCTTTCATTCTATTTCTCCAAAATTCTGGCAAATGGATATTGGAGAGTGACAGATAGGTCATCATTAACCTCAAGCTCCCTTTTTCTAATTCACTCAACTTCAGCAATATAATTTGCTGCAAGGAGGGAGCTTTAATTTGTACTGATAGCGACCTTCAGGTCTACAAAACTTATGACCAGAAATGGCCAGAACTGCTATTGTCTTTGACTTCTTAAACACGAGGACTACAACTTCTCCTTCCAATTTTTATTTATTTTTACATTCCATTCTTTTCGTTATTTCCTTATAACAAAGAAATTGGCCAGATTGAAAACTCCAGAAGAAGAGGAATTTTTAGAGTGGTTGAACTTCTAAAGAATCAGTAATGCGGGTCCATGTAGGAAAGGTAGCAATATACTTTTTCTAATGTTTCCTTCCCCCCCACCCTTCCCTTTTTTTTTTTTTTTAATTCCACATTGGCAACTTACCAACAATGATGAAGTATCATACAGAATGTAAAGTGATTTGAAAGCGTTCTAGCTAGAGGGAAAAAAGACTTATTTCCTGGGCAAACCCCTCAGGAAAAGCTTTGTCTCAATACTTCCTAAGAAATTTCTCAAAAAAAAAACTTTGGAGCTACACCTGCAGCTTTAACTTTTTTGAGCAAACTTAATCGCCAGTACAACACATTTTTATGAAATTTGGATCAACCAGATATCACATGAATTACCAGTTCTACAAGAGAGTCCAGTAAGGCTTCTTAGCTCGGTTGCAGCAGTTCTACCATCACCGGAGGCAGCTCCAGTCTCAGAGCAGTTACTCTCCCGTGAAGCGGAGCTCACACGAACGCTCCTGGGGAGCTGCACGCAGAGCAAGCTCAGACATCACATCGCATCACATCACATCACCGTGCCGTAAAGCAGAGGCTCCCTGGCAGCCTGGGTTCTAGCAGGGCTCCTTAGCTCTGACCCAGTGGCAGCAGACCCGTGCAGACCCCAGCCAAATTAGTCAGATGTGCACCTCGGCAGCGCTTAGAGAGAACTGCTGTCTATAAGCCTGCAAATTGGGGTGAGTGAAGGCACAGAACCAGCTCAGCTCTGAGCTCCAGCTAAAACACGCGGAGAAGAGGGACCTCTGAACAGACACGCACGAGCCAGCTGAAACTCAGCAGGCTCCTGCGCCCAAATTACCTCATTTTCTTTCCAAGTAAAAAAGATTATAAAACCATCTTTCTAAAGTGAAAAACAATTAAGTTTTTCCACCATAAATAAAAATATGAGCCTCTTGACTGCAAAATAAGATGCCACTTCCCTGTTTTCTTTTGCATGAGGAAGCAGTTGCCACCATTACTCCAGAACCCCAAACTCCGGTTGCTTTCAGGAAAGGAGCAATTGCACCTGTTAACCCCATTTTTCACCCTAAGTTCCTTGAAGAGGGATAAAACATGAACATTCATGTTTGGTGGACTGTGCAATAAAATGGAGCAGCTGACATACCATACTAGTATCCAGTAATGGGTAAAGTCTGAAACGTATTTCTGCTACAAGTTTGGGTGACTCAGGCAGAGACAAGCACAGAAACCGCGGCCTCCCCAGGATAAATCACCGTATCACAACAGTTCAAACAAAAAAAAAAATCCCCAAATTCCCCCCCTCCCCCCAAAAGAACCCAACAACATAACTTTAAACATAACTTTTCCAGTATTGTTACCTTTATTTCAGGCATTAGTAATTGCTAGTGAGAGAAGGCACGGGGTGCAGCTGTGCTTAGACAGACTTCTCTTACTTCAGAAGCAGTTATTTATTCATTTGCTGTGATTCACATAGAAACTTAAAATTTTAAAATTGGGGTCATCTTTCTACCTCCCCCCAAAACAAAACAATCAAAATCAAAAACAACCAATTTGATTGCATAATCTAGATCATTGAGCAATGGTGCCAGGCACATAAAAGATGATTTGCTCTTAGTAGTTCTGTCTAGTTAAGGATGCTCTCTCAGTTCTCCTGAAATAGCTTGTGAAAAGAAGCCAGAAATCACTAACTGCTCCTACTCCTCCTTTTAAAAACTTCCAGTTTTGCAGTGGCTGCAGAGGATGCTGCCCGTGCTGTCAGAGTGTCTCAGGCGGGCTCTGTGTGATGAACTAAGGATAACATTTGTGCAGATGAATGTATACCGCTTTATGCGATACGTGTATTTTTTGCATAACCTACAAGGCTACTAAGCGAAAAAGCTGGTTTGCTTGTCTAGCTGACATGTCCTTCACTATGCCCAATTCTGCGCAAAAAGGCTAATATACTCTCTTACTTGCAGCTAAGAATTCAAGGACCGGCATGTAAATTGTGAAGTACTCTCAAGTACCCTCTTGTGCTTTAATTCATTGTAGCAGAGCTGGTACAATGCATCTAAATCTATCACAGCTGGCTCTTCATGCTGAATGTCCCAGTATGCTCCGATACGCAGAACTGCATGCAGTGGTTCACCATCGCAGGTTGCTAATATGCTGTGGATTACCACTTCGGCAGCTGGGCTGAAATGAAAAATAATGCAGCCACTTCACTGCAGCGATGGGAACTCCCCGAGCGTTCTCTCTCTCCACGCATACCGAGGAGCGTATCTGCACAAGGTTTAATTCTCCTTTGTATGGAGAACGTTTCACCACTGAACACTTACTAGCTAAATTAGAGAAGCTGGTGCGAGCCGTTATAATTTGAAGAAACACAGATGTATATTATGCAATGAAAAGTGGAGTATTTTCTCCCAAAGCAGTAGACTTCAACATTGCTGCTTTCTGTTATTTTGGAAAACCAGTCTTTACCTCTGCCTTAAGATGACTTTGATTTGATCATTAGGCCAGAACATACTGCCTTGACTAACTATAGAATGATACTAAAGACCAAAGAGCTGACACAGGTACAGCTACTTACAGACACTTGCTTCTCTTATACAACCATGAGAACAGAGGAGAAAATTTACAGATGGGAGCACAAGAAAGAAGTGAAGAGAGTGCAGGGCTCACCTGGAAGAGGGGTACCTCCATCAGATGCCACAAGAGGTCAAAGTATTACTGTATTTCCACTTTATATTCACATTTCCTAACGAAGGCTAGCAAGCCAGGTAAGTTTTCTGTAATTATGTAATTGGGACAGGCAGTAGGAAGAACTTCTTATGGCTCAGTGAAAAGTAAATGTCAAAGTTAAGCAGCAGTTGAATATAAATGCAGAGTTCTAAGCACAAATATTCATTCAGAGGGGTCAAATTTTGAGATTAATCCCACAAATGCATAAGTGATTTCTTGAGGAAAGGAATGCCAAAGAAAATGACAGGTTACTCCAAACAGAAATAGCCTGTGCCGGATAAACTACATAGATTAATGCAGTGCATACATAAGCATAACAGTACCCTCCAACACATTTACCTCAATATCATGTTCAGCCTTTCATTTTCTCTGCACATGTTGTCATTTATTACAGTGCATCACTACTTCTTCCCTCTGTTCTCTGCTGAGATCTAGTCATCCTCTGCAAAATACTCAGCTGGTAAACAACAGTGATAATCTTTTCCATTAGAAAGAATGTAAGATGCTAGGAAAAACAGGGTAAGAAACAACACGTCAATGCTACCAGTAAAATCCTCCTTCTAGCCCAACTTTTAAAAAACATAGTTTGGGGATTTAAATCTACAGTGGTGCCTGCAATGCTTAGGTGTTGGGTTTTTAAAATCCTTGTAATGTTGCTACGTGCACTATAGTCGTGGTGGGGTTCTGACAAAATGATTCATTATACATTAATATTAAAGGATTACATCTGTAAGTTACCTTGTTCTGTTTCCCCTGTGTGAATGAATACGTGACTACAGTCTCTGGGCTTCTACGAAAACATTGGGTGATATTTGTAAGAAACAGCCTTGGGGGGGCTGATATAGCATGAGCTTCATGAAGATGGAGTTGTTTCCATTTTGCATGGGTAGGCCGATGTAGGGCCCTGAACCAAGTGTGAGGAAAGACCATTCTTTTTTGGGGTGAAAGGAAACTGAAGGAAGAAGCTGCTGAGCCTGCCGGGACTTAATATACACATAGACCCAAAGCAGTGAAGTACTGCTTTGAAATGAAGCATCACTGCAATTCTGAAAAGCTCTAGGATTAATAGTTCAGATCTACCACTTCAGTTGTTCCTGCGACAAGAAACATCAAGCTACACGAGCCTGGAAGTTACAAAGATTGAGTCCGTGGCATTGGATTTGCAATTAAACATTTTGATGAAGATGTTCCTCACAGCTGTGAGACTGAAAACTAAGCTGGGGAAACCACTTCTCACTCTTATAGCGATACTCATCAGCAAGTGCTGACTCCAGTCGAAAAGAAAGGCTTGGGGGTTTGCTCGCTCTTATTTCAACAGGAACAGGCCATCCACTGGTCCTGATCAGTGGAAAGCGTACAAATAACCAGGGTAAAGCAAACACATCAGCCCTAAGTCATAGAGCTAATTTGAAAATATGGCTTTGTCTCCACAATCTTACACTGTAACACAAACATAGGGAACTAAGTGCATTAAGACAGGAAGTGCCCCAAACACTGAACCACAGCATATTTTACCTATCACATTTTACCCAAAATTTAAAAAAATATTTTGTATCACACATGAGCTCTAAATATCTGGACAGCCTCCAATACATTCCTTAACTAGTTTCTCAATCTCAGTCTGGCTATCTTGGATTTTGAAGAGAGAAATAAGACATTTCACAAGCGAGAACTCATCCAAAGAAAGGACCTTTATCGTCCCCCAAAGGAATCACTAACGAGAATGTCCTGGAACACAGCATCCAACTACCCTTCCCTAGAAATACCTGTAATTCTTTGGAGATTATGTAGAAACACAGGTTCTTAACTTTGGGCTTAAATTGCACAAAATTTAGATGCCTGAGCCCGATTTTACTCCTTTCTGTATTTAATACAGTATCAGAAGCCACCAGCCTTAAAGACAAACACACACTGATGGTACCAGAGAATGCAGACACTGATCTCTGAAAAACGGTCTCCAAAGCACACTGGGAACTCTGACACCAGCTGCAACTCTGTGAAAAGGTGCAACAGCAGAACGTTATATACTCATTTTTCCTGTGTTTCTTACCAATGATTATTTACAAATAGAAGGGCTGCAAAGCACAGCAGCGTTAAGCAGAGAACTGCCTGCATTCCAGAAGACCTAAGGTACACTTCCACGATTGTGCAGTTTGGCCTGGAAGAATGAATCTTTGACATAAACTTGCAGG
This sequence comes from Apteryx rowi, assembly GCF_003343035.1. NCBI lineage: Eukaryota > Metazoa > Chordata > Aves > Apterygiformes > Apterygidae > Apteryx > Apteryx rowi. Next base: position 2,694,938 of record NW_020448641.1, read on the forward strand.
AGAACAGTAATAATTACACATTCTTAATTGTTTCTAGGTACACAAGAAGTCATCTCAAACAAAATGTTTTCAAATTTAATGGCTTTCAAAACTGTAATTTTGCAGTACAATGAACTTAAGATTTTTTTTTAAAAAAATATCACAATTTCAACATAGTTCTGCTAATAAACCTATAGGGTTTTTTTAAAGACTATTTACAGAACTTTAATGAAAAATAAGATGTAAGCACAGGAAAATTTAAGCGGAAAAGAACTTACAATTAAACTGGTAAAGTAATTAAGACTTCCTGACTGCTGCACTGATCAACAGAAAGAAGGGATAAATACAGTTAAGAAAAGATTTTTGTGTTTGCAGTCTTGCACAAGCTTCCCATTATTTAGGGAGCCCTATACATATAGGCAGATCTATTTAAACAGATACCTAAGCTGTATCTATTAAAAAAATATATTTCTATAATATCAAAATTCATTGATTGCTTTACAAATCTGAGTTTAAAAATCAGAACACAAATCAATTCACATTAAAAAACCTGCAGTTTCAACTACTGAATTGATTTAAAAACTGGTTCTGCAACTGTTAATGCTATTGTCTTGTTCTTGTACTTGTTCTTGTGCTTGATCTTGTTTTCCTGTCTGTTCCTCCAGCTGTCTGCTGGGTTGCTCTATCCCCTTTGTCAAGTTCTTCTTTAGTTTTTTTTCCTTTTCCTTTTTGTAGAGATCTATTTTCAGCATTCTCTATTTGTAGACAAAAACATTAATTGTAAGTTTGTATCATCAATCAAACATTTTATATAACATTCAATTTTCAGTTACATTGTTTTTAAAGGAAACGTCCCTAATGACTATGTTCCAGAGATTACATCTATGAACTCAACAAACCAGTTACAAAACCCACATTTCTGCACATCCAATATCCTTTAAGATAGTTCCCTGAGGACTTACAGCTATTTCTGAAAGTAGGTTAACATTAATGAGAGCAGCAAAACCAATTAGCTACTATTTTAGCTAAAATCCCTTTTACTGATATGTAAAACTAAAAAATACCCAATACTGACGTAAAATCCTGCAGAAAATGAACATTTAGTATAGTTTCATGGTCCAAATAGAGCTCGCAAGTCAGGTTTTAATTGTAAAGAAAAGAATAGACACCTATGCAAGAATCTAGATAGCAGAGGAAACTGAGGCTACTCCAAGAGATGAGCACCAGCACCAAACATGGAAACTACCGTTCAAATCCACCTGGAGAAAAGATGACCTCTCTGGAAGAGAAGCTATCCAGGCAGGTAGTGAAGAACATATACAGCATCAGAAAAGATGTATGTATAGGTACTTCTGGCAAGTACGTATAGCGGGATCAGAAGGCAGAAACTAGCAAATATACAAGGAAAGGAAACAAAAGAAAAGTCCATAAACTAAGACAGAAGCAAGTCAAAATAGAAGTACATGTTACAGGAGGATAAGGCACGTGCAAAAGAAAAGTGAAAGAGGCAAAGAGAAATGAAACAGAAGGGACAATCAAATTGCAATAGGGTTTTTAACATAATTTGCCAAGAAATCCCTAAATAGGTACTTGTAAAGAGTCAGTCGTTATTTCCATTTGCATGTGTTTATTTACTATCATATTCCTAATTACTACATGTTAGTTTTTAAGTTACATCATATCCAGCTGAAAATTTCAGAGAATATTTTAGACATCAGCAGCAAGAATTATACTGGCTTGGGGAAAGTAAAACAGAAAAGGGGAAGAATAGGAGACACATGGAACCTGTGCCGTAAAGGTCCCCCAGAAGCCAGGGATATAAGAGTAGGAGCTTAGATGGCATTTAGGAGAAAAGAAGAATGAACAATGGGTGCTACGTTACGTCATGGTCACATTCTCCTGCAGGTTAGTTGCTGTATTTATTTTAAACTACAAGTTATGGATTGAGAATGTGGATGAAAAAGCATGAGAACATTTGAATAACCCAACGGAAAATGAATATAACTGTCATATCCCACAAAATCTATACTTTCTACTTAAGACATTCTCTTGCATAGAGTAAGAACCCCTGTTTACTTTAGTCTTCTTGCTATATTAAAGATCTATTCTATATCTACATTAGAGTATGGTAGCCCATAGCAATATAAATTACAGAGTTTGTTCACATTATTCTTATATCAATACATAACTTAGTTATTCTTAAGAAATAGAAAGCAATTTGTGCCTTACCTGATTTTAATTTTTTGGATGCTAAGTCATCTTCTGGCAACTGACATTTTCTTCTCCGAGAAGTGGAAGTTGTCTGTGGATTAAGGTTAGCCTCTTTTCCTTTTCTAGAGGGATCATTTTTTTCAGGATCAGTGGATTTCAAACATGTATTTTGAGTTTTTGAGGTGTTAGCATTTTCTGGCAAGTTGCCATTATCATGGAGGGAAGTAGAAGTAGCTGCCTCTGATACAAATTCAACCTTTTTTCTTTTATTTCTCAATAGCCTTGGTTCTTCCTGGGATGAATTATTATCCAGTGACGCATTTTCCTCTTCTTTAAGAGTATCCTTTTGATCCACGTCTTTGGACAAACCGCGTTTTTTCCTGAGAAAAGTGGAACCAGCTTCTTCAGATTTGAAAGAAACAGTTTTCGCTTTTTGCCTTGAGTTCCTTTTTGAAAGATCCATTTTTTCTTGGGAAGCAGAGTTTTCCAAAATCAAAATTTCAGCTTCCCCAGAAGCATTCTTTCTACCGCTTTCTTTTGATACACTTTGTTTTCCCTGAATAGAAGTAGAACTTGTTGCTTCTAACAAGAGGGCAACTTCTTTCCTTCTGCCTTTCTGCAACTGAGTTTCTTTTACAGATGAAGCAACAGTTTCTAAAGGCACATTGTGATCTTTTTTAAGAGTCTCTTCTCTACCTTTATCTGCTGGCACACCACGTCTTCCTCTGAGAGACATGTGATTAGTTGTATGTGACATCAAAGCAGTTTCTTTCCCTCTGCCCCTTCCTAATGGTTTTTCTTTTGCAGGGGACACGGTTTCCAAAGGCATATTTTGTTCTTGATTAGAACTCTCCTCTTTATCATCAGTTTCTGACAAGCCACATTTTCTCTGGAGAGAAGATGAACTTTTTGCCTCTGCTGCTGGATCAATCTTCTTTCTTTTGTCCCTTGCTGCTGCATTTGATTTTGCCCGGGAAGTTTTATTTCCCAAAGCCATATTTTGATCTTCTTTCACAGTCATCTTTTTATCATCACCTTCTGGCAACCCACGTTTTTTTCTAACAGAAAGAGAACTAGTGGTTTGTGACACTACAGCAACCTCTCCTTTTTTGTCCCATCTCAGTGGATTCTCTTCTGTTGAGGAGAGAGTAGCTTCCAAAGCTGGATCTTGATCTTTTACAAAAGTCTCATCTTTACTATGATCTTCAATTAATGCTTGTTTTTTAGCAAAGGTAGAGCAAGCTGTTGGTGGAAGGGAGTCAACTTGCTTTCTTCTGCTCCTCCTTACTTGTGAGGAAGTATTTTCCGAAGTGTCATGTTGACCATCTTTATAAGTTATTCCTTTATCATCTCCAGGTAAACTCTTTCCTCCAAGTGCTTTGGAATTAGCTTCTTCAAGTTCAAAATTAACTTTTTTCCCTCTACCTCTTCTAAATGCAGTCCCATTTATTTGTGTTTGACTCTCTTGCAGTATTTCAATTTGTTGATGTTTAAGTACTTCCTGCTCATTTTTTGTCTGCTTTTGACAGCTATGAGCAACACTGTCATCGTCTGCAGCAGGTATTGCTGTTGCAGCTGCGTCGTTCATGTCCTGGACACAGGCAGTGCCTATGGAATCCTTGATAGAAGATTCCTCCAGTTCTGTTTCTGACTTAAGTTTGGGCACAGTTACTTTTAGGCTGTTTACATCTTTGACAAATTCATCAGCCTTTTTATCCAAAGAGTCCTTTTTGACTCTCCTATTTCTAGTTCTGTTTGTTTCCAAAGCAGGTGCTTTCTTTGTCTCTCCAAAAGGTGACTCTGACTTTAATCTTTCAGATGCCTCTGTTGCATTTTCAGCTTCATCTCCCTGACATACTTTCCTCTCATTTGTCATGTGCGATTGTGTTTCAATAACAGATTCCGCTGAAGTTTCCTTGGTTTCTTGAACATTTTGCATATTTTCAGGTGCCACCCTGCAAATTTCTGTTCTTATTTCAGTCAAATGCTTTCTAGCATTTCTTAAAGATTTCCCTCTTTTTTCTATTACCTTTATTTCGTGTTTAGTTCTGATTTCAGATTTTTCTACTGGGGCAGTCTCAATGATATCTTTGTCAAAAGTCTGTTCATCTCCTTGTGTTATCTTTGCTGAAGGGTCCTTACGAAGCTTCCTCGCTGTCCGATGAAGCTCCTCTGAAGGTGATTGTTTGACTTGGTCATTTTTTCCCCTTCTTACTCTTTTAGATGGAATTACTGGTTCTGTGGTTTCTACTTTTTTCTCTCCTCTAGATGTTTTCCTAGGTGACAGAAGCATTTCATCATTGTTTTCTATACTACCTTTATTAGATTTGTTTTCAGTTATTTTGAATTCTGTTTGCAGAAGTTGGCAATTTGCATTTTGAACGCTACTAGACATACTTTCTGTCTTTATGCTTTGACCATCTTCAGTTATTAATATATCATTGACACCATACTCCTGCAAAGTCTGTTTTATATTTGCAGATTCTTTTTGTAGCACTGAAGAATCTTTGTCACAACACTCAAGACTCTCACTTTGATGTTTTAACTCCGTTGGTTCATTCTTTTTACCTCTTCTTGGTCTTTGAGCAGTTCCACGTAATTCCACAAATGACACAGTTTCAGCTTTTTCATCATCAGTGCGCTTTGAAACAATTTCTTCTTGCACGCAACGATTTGTTCTCTTTCCTCTTCCCAGATTTTTAGCTACTAAAGTTGAGAGGGGATGAGAGAGGTTAGTGCTTCGAGTGCTCTTTTTTTCCAGAGCTTGCGATTCTTTTAAATTCACATCTTCCTCTAGATTCTTTTCATGATGTTTTACTGAAATGGGATGCACTGTCTTCCTTGGTCTGTCCCTTGTTTGTCTCTTGGTAGACTGGTCTTTGCTGGGTGATATTGTCTGTTGAGAATCTTCACCTTCTGAATTATTGCCTTTGTCTTCTGAAACAGTTTTTCCCCCCATTAGAAGTGTTTACATAGAAAAGAGCACAAACAAAAGTTATACATTTCTGTATCTGTGAGTTTTGAACAGGACCATTGTATTGGGGGGGGGGAATGAAATCACATTTAATATTCCTGATAAAAAAGTAATTTTTATTGACTGCTGGAAGAAAGCACAGGTTACCGCACAAAGATGTCTGATTTATTTGGTAGGTAGCATTCACAGCTTCAAGCTATGTTCTTGAAAATTTTTGCAAAGAAAGATAATTTTAAGTACAGAGCTTACATCAGTTTTTTTACATTAGTACACAGGGAGATGCTACCATTACTACACCAATAAACTGTTACACCATTACTTCTCCACCAACAAAATCTAGCTTCCAGCAGCTGTTTTTCATTAGTGATTACTGTACAAATTCCATGCGGTATGGGTTTTTTTTTTTTTGCATACTGTATATTTTGGAATTTTAAAACACATTTAAACTTCATAATAAGGTTCATTATTCCTCTAGTTAAAATCAAAGCATTTGTACTTACCATATTCATGACTGGAATTAGTACAAGGAGGTATAGTATCTTCTCGCTCAAGATCCGTAATATTTATTGATCTGACCTAAAGGAATAAACAATAATCAATAAATCCATACAAAATTAGGAACATAATAGTTGGAAAACATCATGTCAAATACTTTTCTCAAAAAATGCAATTAACTTAGTTTGATAACTGCAATGTAATGTATTTAATATTAGCACACATGCATTGAACTTCATACTAGTCACTTGGTCTAGTGCAGCAATTTTTATGGTGAAAGACAATACTGTATAGAGTTAAAAAAGCTTTCAGTAAATTGGCTTAAAAGTGCCCAAATGAGATCTCAAAAGCAATTTGGGGTATTATCACTGAATAACTTGAGTGTTTTAGAGTGTTTTATCATAGTTCTACAAAGATCAGCACTAGGCCCGGTGATACTCAACATTTTATTTATGGATCTGGGAATGAACATAGAAAAAAAAAAAATCAATGCTAATAAAATTCACAAATGACAAGAGTGATGAAGCTGTGAATAATAAGGTCAGGATGGCCATCCAGAGCAACCTCAGTTACTGTTTAGGTAGGGTTCAATTCAAAGAAAATGCATACTAATACAGGCAAATGTATGCAGATATAGCCATCTCTAACGGATGAACCATTCAGGAAGCAATGAACGAACTTAAGGGCATAGTGAGCAATCAACCAACCACAAAATAACACAATATTTGGCAAAAGCTCAACAGTGTTGGACGTTTAAAGCAGAAAAAAGCTTCAGAGTTCATATAGAAGCTGTGAAGGGGTCGTACAAAACACAGAAATCCAGGTATATGTGTGGCTTATGAAAAGGACAGCAAAGAAAGAAGTTGATTGTATTTTGTAAGCAATGTATAGGATGCTTTAAACATAATGGAAACAAATAGCTGGAAAAAGAAGCACTCATAGTCAAATTTGTAATAAACTATGTCTTTTAGCAGGGGGCATTTCCCTCTAAAAAGCTACCAAGGAAAAGATAAGATTGCCATTTTTTAAAGTCTTCAAAGCAACACCATATGCTTTTCTAGAAGGTAGTTTTTCTCCACAGGCTGGAGGAATGAGAGATTTAAATGAAATTCTGTGCTATTACATACAAGATGTCATATTAGGTGACTTTAGGGTTAGTTTCAACCATAGGCTCTGAGTCTAAGTAAGTTGCTTCCAAAGGCTAAAGAAGGTATTTTACCTCGATTTCCTCTGGTATATCAAACATCTCCTTAACTCCAACATATTCCACTTCAAAATCTGAACATTTTTGCCTGGGTTCTGCCATAAGCTTTTTCAGACCCACAAAATCTTCAACTGGTTGATATTTCTCTCTTGGAGTTCTCACTAATCTACTAATTCCAAACATATCTTCTACTGGTTCAACTTTTTCCTTTGGTGTCTTGAAAATACGGCTGACCCCAATCATATCTTCTACTGGTTGATATTTCAGTTTGGGGGTTTTCTTGATTAACGTAACACCCGCCATATCGTTTACTGCTTCCACTGGAGTCTTCAGCAATCTTTTAAAGGCAGTTGCATCTACAATAGGCTCCGGCTTCTGCTTTGGGGTCCTCATGAGCTGCTTGACACCTGACAGAGCCTCAACTGGCTCCGGCTTCTGCTTTGGGGTCCTCATGAGCTGCTTGATGCCTGACAGGACCTCGACTGGCTCCAGCTTCTGCTTTGGGGTCCTCAGGAGCCGCTTGACACCTGACAGGGCCTCAACTGGCTCCGGCTTCTGCTTTGGGGTCCTCATGAGCTGCTTCACACCTGACAGGACCTCAACTGGCTCCAGCTTCTGCTTTGGGGTCCTCAGGAGCCGCTTGAAACCTGACAGGGCCTCGACTGGCTCCAGCTTCTGCTTTGGGGTCTTCATGAGCTGCTTGACACCTGACAGGGCCTCGACTGGCTCCGGCTTCTGCCTTGGAGTCCTCATGAGCTGCTTGATGCCTGATAGGACCTCGACTGGCTCTGGCTTCTGCTTTGGGGTCTTCATGAGCTGTTTGATGCCTGATAAGACCTCGACTGGCTCCAGCTTCTGTTTTGGAGTCCTGCTTTTAATTCCTAATTTCACACGAGATGTACATTTTTCTGGATTTATTAGCAAACTGTCCATGTCAACATTTTCTTCCAGCATGGCTTCTTTTTTTCCAGGAGTATTTGTGGAGATTGCATCAACCATAGACTTTACAGACTCTTCATCTCTCAGAAAACGACTGATGTCTTGACTATCTTGTTTCTGTTCCGAAGCATCTGAACTATTTAAGGGTGACACCATCATCTCTCCTATAATAAAAAACAGGTCTATGTAATTTGGAAAAAAAATTAAGCAGAAAATCCAAACATTCTAATTGTTGTATAACTAAGTAAAGAACAGATTCAAACAGCCTGAGCTTTGTACATTTTTGGATTTTAGTTTGTATTTCAGCAATTGATTTGGTAATTAACCATAAGGTAATTAGCTCCTGCATGGCATGGCATACATTTAAAAAATTGATTATATAAAAGTACGACAATTTTTTCTTGCTTAATCAGATACAAAAATTAATAATTTCTTGTCCCTAAAATTTCTAGCGATGCACATTTTTACTGCAACTTTCTTTAGTGCGTTGTAGCAATATCAGACATCAATCAAATTTTTACATTAAAGAATATACACACACTTGACCTTTCTGGCACTTTGGAAGGTATGGGAGAAAAATAAAAATGAAGTGAGATTTTTGTACAGTTTGCATCACCTGTGCTCAGTTTGCACGAGCTTGTGTTTGGAAAGGCACTTGTTGCAAGTATTCATTACGGCCACTGTAGAAGCACTGACTCCGGGAAATCTTGGACTGTTTTGGGTCTTGATCATTATGCACAGAAGAAAAGGGTGCTTGAGAGGAAAGCTTAGAAAAAAAGTAAAATGAATTTCTCTGGCTATTTAGTACCAGCTCTCACTACTTCCCACTCTTGTTAACATAAGCATTAGAACAAGCATAACCACACTGACGCTCAACAGAAGTGGCCACCGCTCTTCCTCTTTGTTGAACAAAATACTTCCCATCATTCTTCCCAGTGGTAAAAGGAACTGAGGCAAAGGAAAGGTTATGGAAAAAAGCCTGGTCAGAATAACACTCAAAAGGTTTTAGAGAAAGTTAGATTTAAAACAGCAGAAGCACAATTTCTTGAGTAATAAACCTAGAAGTAAGCTTTGACTATAGACAGGTTAGCCTCACTTCAGTCCCTGGTAAAATAATGGAGCAGGTCCTTTTGAAACACTTTTCTGGGCACAGGAAGGAGAAGGGGACAACCAGGAACAGTCAGCATGGATTTACCAAAGGAAAATCATACCTGACAAACCTAATCGCCTCCTATGATAAAATGACTGGATTTGCGGATGAAGGGAAAGCAGGGGACAATACTTGCCCTGACTTTAGCAAAGCTTTCAACATTGTCTCACACAGTGTTCTGGTGTCCAGGTTAGGACATCACAGCCTGGATGAATGAACAGCTAGGTGGATAAAAAACTGGTTGGATGATCAGGCTCAGAGGGTCACAGTAAACGGGTCTCTACCTGCAGGCCAGTAACAAGCCGAGTACCGCAGGTCGGAGGAAAGGGCCAACAGGACCCTGATGAAATTCGACAAGGACAAGTTGCATAGCACTACACCCAGGAAGGAAGGGCCCTTGCGACAATCCAGGCCGGGGACTGACTGGCTGGCTCTGCTGAGAAGGCTCTGGCTCCATACTCCCCCAATTCTAAAACTAAAGAGCATTTATGACATGCAAAAGGATCAGGTAGAACACCTAAAGGCTTGTCTGCCAATTAAGGGAAAGCACTGAATACCTAAGGAGGTAACAGCTGATAACAGACATCTTTAGGTGGATGAAAATCACTTTACTAATATTTATTTTCAAGGTAAACATTACACTGGACTCCCTTCTGAAGTTGTAACAAGGTTTGTTACACATAAGACTTTCACAAAATCTGAAATAAACCAAAAAGTATTTTTTTTTAAACTGGAGGATTTATTCTTGATTTTTTCCTCAGTGTGTCACTATACAGTCAGTTTTGCTAAATTCTGAAGAAAACAGAAATTAAATTTAAAGAGGTCCGAGTTCTGCAGGGACACGATGACTGGCCTCAAAGGTCACAAGCAAAAAAAAGCAAGACAAAAAGTGAAGTACCATCTTAATACAAATCTTCCTAACCTGATACTTTTTTTTCTTTTAGTAGACTCTTTCTGCAAGCTTACACAACACCCTCTTCCCACCATGAAACTTTATCACTGGATTTAGGTGTATCCACAGACAGATACAGATAAAGAACTGCCATGCTTCAGCACAAGATTTGCCATGCTTTGAACTTGCCTAAAATAACAATACATGCTTCAGCATTTTGATAAGTTCATACAGAATAGAATGAGTAAGAAAATAACACCTATTCAAAAATTAACTAGAACTACAAAAACGTCTTTTAATACATGATAAAACAATTCATTTCATGGGTTGCCAGATGCATCATCACTGTATATCAAGTCTGCCTAGGCTGACTACTCACTGACTCAAGCAGTAGACCTGTCACTACATTGCTACCCCTAATTATACCTAAACATATGGTCTCTTTCCAAATAACAAACATACCAGATTCTTCAGGAGTGTGCAACTCTGAGAATTCCACTGCAGTACACGTTGGTGTTAAATCAGTCTTCTGAACAGCGGACAAAGGCAATCTTTTTCCACTTTTATCTTCTGGAGTCTGAAACATCTCAGTCATTCCTACAAATTATATTCAGGGAAGTAAGCATATGCTTTGACAAAAGAACTACATAGTTGGTAGAGCCAGTAATACATTTTAAAAGCACACAACTTACCTGTGAAGCTTTCATCCATATCCATGTTCTGTTTCAAGACAGGATTTCTTACCACTTTAGGGACCTGTCCAGTCATTCGGACCGTTGTGGTATAAGCTCTGCCTACAACTATGGTAGCAGGAGACTCTGCGTGACCTGTACTAAAATGACCTTTTACTTTTCTTTCTGGAGTCTGCAGAGAAGAAAAAAGAAAAAAGAAAAAAAAAGAAAGAAAGAAATATTGATAAGTAAAAAAAGATGTGTATATATATATATATATATATAAAATCTAACTTAATCACTCAGATCTTCCACAAACTTAGCTGGCCTTGTTTAGCTAATACAGACTGTTTTGCAGGCAAGAGTGGTTACCTTGCAGCTACTTTAAGGATTTAGCTCTTGGAGAAATGCAGCTTATATACCCATTCAAAATTTGAGTGACTGTGCTTGAGGAGCACACCTGAGACCACAAGTTTTCTTAGCCTTAGGGAGCTGAGGGATATCCTGAGAGCGCTTCAGCCTTATTCCCTTGTGCCGTGCCAACTTGCAGAGTGTTTAAATTGAAACGCATGCCCTGCCCTTTCAAACTGCAGTCCAGTTTGGACTGCAGAAAAGGGACAAATACATATTCAAACTACCCCACACATTCACTTTTACCTAGAGAGAGCCTTTTAAGATGACTCACATTAAGAGTTTACCAGAAATTCACTTTCAATTACACTAGTGAAACTGGTTATCTATTTAACATACTCTACAACTATATAACAGAGCAGCTACCCACCCAGACATTTAATCCTTTACTACAGATGGTACCTACTGGACTTGCACCAAAAAGTGTAAATAGCTGTGGCTCCTGACCTCTTCCTACGGGTCTCAAATTTCTTACACGCTGGGACAAAAACATCAATACTCAAATAACATCATGTTAAAAACTCATAAGCTTCCATCTAAAAAAAATGCTGTTTTGTAGTTAAGTTAAAAAACAAATACCTCTGCTGATTGTGTTATCTTCTTTGCTGATCTTCCTTTTAGGACAGACTTTTTAATGGCTTTTGCTTGCGGTCTTGCAACACCTAACTTTACCACTTCTGCCCAAGATTTTGCAACTAGAAAGCAGAACAGAAATAACCTTAATTTTCAGCTGTGTAAGTCAGTTTGCAATTATTTCTTTATGCTTCCAAAGATTTCTGCAGAGTGTGACTTAGGAGGCTGGTCAGTATATTATCTGGCAACACCTACACCAAAGTGCTGTGTGAAAACACCTTCAATTGGAAGGCTTAAGGTTAGTCAAAGTGTTCAAACATCCAGTATAACTGTTTCCACAACCAAAAAAACCCTTCTATAGCACTAAATACTTTACAGATCATAGAACAGAGTACTGATCCAATTTCGTCCTTAATCTTTTTGTTAAGGAAGTATTTTCCCCAAAAGAAATTTGTCATGAGCCTTTCAGTCTCACTCATTATTATACCTGAACTTTTCCTTGGTGGGCCGTGAGATTCGACATTAGAGAAATGGCTTTCAAGTGAATCACATCTAGCTTTTCTTTCATCAGCTTTCCAAGGAACTTCATATTCAGGAAATTATTTACTTATATTGCTTACAGCATTTAGATCTTCACAGACTTTCCAAAACTCTTATATCACCTTCTCCACATAATCTCCTTTTCCGACAATTCCCAAAGCAAGGTTACCTTCATCACAACATCATTCTGTACATAGTAATCAGGGAATTAATTACAGCTGTGTGATAAATGAAGCTGCAAGTTGGTAAGACATCCACCTTGTTTACTGCGGAAATGGGCTATAAAGAGGTGGGGATTGCAAAGCAAATAATTATTTTTGTAGTTAAAGAAAGAAAAGTGAATGCTATTCCTGCAGAACTGGATTTTAGCATTCTCTTGCCAGAGTCACTATGCAAATTGGGGCAAGTCTTCAAAAACATATTTTCAAAAGTTGTCATTCCTAGTGTGCTAAGATCATAAAGAAAATTGCCAAGCACCCAGGAAATTATCTGAACAGGCACTGGGAACACACAGAGTTGTGTTTTGTATACAACATAGACACTCAAAAATCAAAATATTTAGCAACTGTGGTGTTATTTCCATTTTAGAGAGGAAACTAAGGCACAGACATTAAAAACCCCTTTCACAGTACGGAGATGTGGTGAGCAAAGGTATGACATTGATATTTGTGAAGTACTTTGCTATTATAATGAATGGAATAAAGCAACTGAAAAACCTTATTTTGTTAAAAAGTTAACACAACTTTCAACTGTATTAACCTGGAGGTATTGTGAGGGCCTGTGATTTTATCTTACCATATAATATTAATGAGGCCATCACTAGGGAACTGCATGTAGTAAGATGTCCAAAATTTTAAAAACGTACTATGAAAATGGAGATAATAAAGAATAGCAAAAATTACTGGGAAAAAGGTGGTGATAAGCTTTAAATTTGATTTTTAAAGAGTCATGTTTCATTTGATTTATGAAAAGTGACTGAAAGATAACTTGGCTGTAAGTATCTTCACAAAGATAAACATTTTATGTTAGAGGGACTCTGGTTCTTGAATTTTCCAATGGCTCCAAAACTATTTTGACCAATGTCAACTTTCAAAATATCTGTCACTTAACACACCCAAATATCATCTTATTTATAATCAAAACTGCTACATAACATTGTCAGCTGTTTGCACCAGTGCGGTCCAGTCTATGGACAAAGCCTGAGAACTACATATGGAAAATGGCATAAAGAAACTAAGCTGAAGCTAGACAAAAATCAGATTGCTACAAAAACACACATTTTAGCATCAAAATTAATGTAATTGATACAATTTGATCTAGTTCAATATTATTTGACCTATTTGAGTCAAACAGGCTCAATACAACGCTAATGGGATGAAATGCAATAACTTCATATTCATATAGCATACCTTATGTCCTGTAACTGTATTTGAAGTCTGAACAACATACAGAGAATAAAAGACATCTTTCTTTATGACTTTATAATGTGATTATCTACTTTTGTGCACTCTGGATGAAAAAATAATAATTGATCCTACAACCATCATCAAAATGCTTTCTCACGAAGGAATTGATTACTGTAAATAACCTTGTAAAGAGAACCTTCATTCTAGCATTTCTCAGCTTCTGAATATTAAGATTTGTGTTCTAAATACTCCTCTATATACGCTTTATAATATGAGAGAATGTAAGACTTTGCAATTCCCAGCCATTTTCAAGGCGGCCAAAAACTGGCATGCAATATAACATTCATATTTGGTGGTCTTTGTAAAATGAATTTATAGGCCTACTTCAGTTTTGGTATTGTTTCTCAAAGCATTAAAATTCTTATTAAAAATTAAACGTTTAAACAAACCTAGCAAATTGGCACTGGAGGCACCACTTCTTCTTTTTGCATTAATAACTGCTACAGCCCCACTTCTCCTCTTCGAGGGAGTGTTCTTCAAAGCAAGCTGCGCACTTCTTGTTAATTTGTTAGCTGTAGCTGTTAAGAAAGTTTTATCATCTTGGTTAATGTGAAAAGAATTGGGTGTTTTTACTTGAGCACCATTTTTCTCCTGGGTATTCACATCTTTTGCAACATCATCCTGCTCCTCTGCAACTGGTGATGGTGTCGTGACGCGAGAAACAGAGAAACGGCCTTTAGTGTAGGGTGATGGAGAACTTAAAGTAAAGTTAGGTGTTGCTTTTCCAGAAACAGGGGATGAGGCAGCTGGGGACCTCCGGGTCAGCAAATTTTTTGGTGACACTTTTTCTTTTGGCAAATGTTCAGAAAGTTCCTAGTAAGAAAAAAAAAATTGTATATATAAATTATATATAAATATAAATATATATATATAAATACACATACACACAAACAAAAATGTTATTGCACAAAGCAGAACCACAAATGCTCATCTAAATCTTTGAAAGGTAAATACAGTAGTATAAAAGGTCATCAGATTATTAAAAAAATAAATCTTATTCTCTAAAAAGAAAAACTTAAAACACATTTTAAATTTCAAAATAGTCTCAAAAGACATGCAAATTCAGTTTAGTTAATTAACTGAATTATTCTACTTTATTCAAAACAGTTGTATTCACATCAAGTACACAGCACACATTTTAACCAGCTTAAATCACTAGGCAAGTATTTCAAACTTTTAGCCAAGCCACATGACAGCAGTCTGCCAACAAACTCCCATTCTAGATCCTGTCTGTTTTTTGATGTTTATGGTAAACTGAAGCCTGTAGATACTGTTGTTATACACAAAAACACAGAAATATATTCATTTAGACATATTCATAAGAACGAGTAAAAGCATTGAGCTGAATAAAACCCCACCTCCCAGACAGTTAGATATAAAGGGTAAGCTGAGCTTTTCCTCACCAAAACAAAAACAAAGCCGATTAAAACTTGCTATTTTCAACTACAACTTTAATTTGCAATTAAAATGTCCACTTCTCCCAAGGTACATCTAAACAAGGTTTACAGTTCATTTTTATAAGTCTTTGAACTTATAAATTTTGCTCATGCTATTTCTTTTGGCAACTCTTAGTCTGAACTTTTAAGGTTTACCTGGACTGCAAAACGCTTCAGTCCCTGAGCCTTCTTCAGAACTGCACGTGGCGAGTTTCCAAATGGTAAGCTCAGTCTTGCAGGAATTGCACCTCTTTTAAGGGGCGAATTGGGAGGTAAACTCTTATCGAAAAGTTCTGGGCTTAGATGACCACCAAAAGACACTCTCTTTCTTTTTCCTAAAGGCTGAAGTAACAAATCGCCACTTTTCCTCCTCTTCTGAGATACTCCTCTTGCATTACCTAAAAATATCAGGAATTGAAAACATTTCTATATATCTGAGAATCCAGGAAGTCACCATTTTAACCAGCACCAAAAACAGTGACTATCTGTGCGTTTTAAAGTTGGAAACCTATCAGAAGATAATTCATTTTAAAGAGAAACAGATTCAATTGCATAAACTTTTATAGATAAAATTGTGTGTTTTCATGGTAAAATATAATTACATGATAAATATTTTAGAACTGATGTGTCAGCAATTAGTTCCAAGTTTTATGCAAGTAGAAAAAATTCTTGTTAAAAAAAAAAAAAAACACAACACAAAACACGCGTAGGAGAATGTCTCGAATGAGATTAAAAGTATTTACCTGATTCCTCTTCTTCAGCCAACAGGCTAGAAATACTCATTTCTGAGACAACCTCATCTTCTTTCAGTACGGTAGCACTTCCAGACCTTCTTTTTGATGACGATCTACGAGGTCTTAGAACACTGGCATCTTCCAAATCTAGTTTCTGTTGATCGGCCTTTATGGCCAGCTCCTCTTTAGTTCCACTATCTTTTCTATCTAGAGTCTCACCATGATGATCCTGAACTGCATCTGTCTCCAGTGCTTTTGTAGTTAGCAGTCCAGAGGTCCTTGGTCTACCCCTTTTTCTTCCAGGGCTAGATTTTTGACTAGCAGGAGATGCAAGTTCTGCTGTTAATTCTTCTGAATGCAGTGTCTCTGAATAGACACTTTTGTTTGATAGTTCTTTGCTCCGCCTGATGTTTCTTCTGGGACTCTTTGAATTAGACAAAGAGGCAGGAGTTTCAGAATCTCTCTCTTCCGAGTTAACAAAGTTTGCCTGATCACAAATTTCTTTCAGCACTTCTTCTTTTATAGATTTTCCTGGTGTATGTTGTTTACTATTGCGCCTTTGTTTTAAACATGTATTTTCTGCCAAAGGCAGTTGTTTGAGGCTATCATTTCTGCACGCCAAATCTTCCTTTTGAGGTTCAGCTGAAATTTCTGGAAGAGTCTTACATTCCGACAATACATCGTGTTGTGTTGTTGGAGTACCAATATTTACAGAACCCATTCCACTAATTTCTTTGGCAAATGATATGGAACGAGACCGGGGACTCTTCCTCTTGGACCTTGGTGTAGACAAAACACATTTATCTATTTCAGAAACACTAGTTACGCTAGCTGCATTTGTTACAGCAGTTGTTTGTGCTAGTTGTTCTATTTCTTTTGCAGAGGAGTATATTTTTATTTTATCTGCATAACCCAAGCGTTCTATAGAGCATGGCTTAGGTGAACATGCTGCATTTCCATCGTTGTCTTTATTTGGTTTGGTTGCAACTTCATTACCTTCAGATTTGCCTAATATATTTTGTTCCTTGTGATCCTGCAAGTGAATTTTCTTACCAATATCTCTTGACATCTCATTTGAAGCAGAAGTTCGGGGACTTCTGGTAAAGCTCTTCTTGGTTGCACTTCCTGCAGCTGCGATCAGATTAGATTCTGAACTGATTACATCTTGTTGCACTTTATACTCTTCAATAGTTTCACTTACATCTGTTTCTTTTTCTTTGGTCAGGCTTCCAAGACCATAAGCATAATCCGATGATGACATTTGAGCACTGGATTCTAGCAACACACTCTTGCCATCTTCTTTTCTGGCTTGTTGAGATACATTCCCCTTTTGCTGAGTTTTTTTCACTTCAATCTCATGTTTCAGTGTTTCATAGAGTTTACTAAAAGGAGACATTTCATTTTCCTTTTTACTAGATCGATGGATTCTGTATACAGATTTGGGTGTTAGTAGCTTGACGGGTAAAGCTTTGGAAATATTTTCCTCTGTACTTTGTTTATTTTCTTCAGCATTTTGTTCTTCACACTCAGTGTTATCTACAAAATAAGCAAAACAAAAGAGAAAAAACAATACAGACGCATAGTTGCTTAAAAATGCAAAACTAAGTTCCTTAAATACAGGTGAAAAGTCCTTCCCTTCATCTTCCAAGACGATAGTGTAAAAAAAAAAAATCTCTTCTTGCAATAATAATTTTGTAATAACAGCATTAGTATCGAAATGTTTATCATAAAAACTAACTTCTGTTTTTCAATTTGTCCCATATTCAGGTAAGGCACTTGATATTCCATGCTGTTTATATTTAAAATCAATGGATCACATAGATCTCTTTTAGGGCTGCCACAAGATAGACCTATAAGCATGAAACAGAACAGTCATTTAAATCAGCTTACCGCTACAATTTAACCAGTTCTTCACTTTGCATTTACATTGTTGATGTATTGCATAAACTATAGCAATGTGCTTCTTCAGGGTAAAGCAGATAATAAAGCAGAGAGACAAGACATAGTAAATGACTGCACGTATGCTGCTATTCCAGTGCCTTTTGCAAATTGCCTTCAAGAAGGCTTGAAGTACCATGCTTTGCTTTACATTTTCCACGAGCAAGTGGTGAGCTAACAGGGTCCATCTGACAGGAGGTACCTCTCCAAGACACAAGAAGCCGAGAGCTCAAGAACATCTATACGTCTACAAGGTCTCTTTCTCAGCACTGCTCGATGCCAGCATGAATGACTGCTGAAATAAATGGTGGTATATGTTGCCTTTTCTTGGTTGTGATGGGAAATATTCCATGTAAAGATGAAAGTTAGAGATACACAAGGAAGAACCTGTCAATTATTTTCTTTTGAGGAAGGGAAGGGGGAGGGAAGGGGAAGAAGAGAGATGGGAGACAGCAGGAAATTAGATCTTTCTATGAAAAAGCTTGTGCCTAACCTGCACAAGAGCAAGGTGCATTGATATTTTTTGTATTGACCTGACAATTTATTCCCTTTAAAGGTGACAGAACCTGGAAGCGAAGACTGTTGTGTTGTAAGAAGGTGCTAGGAAACCTATTATCCAAATCCCACGAGTCCAGATGCACCCACAACAACCCACCCAGGTTGCACACTTCAAAATGCTGTTTTGCATTGGAGCAAACATTTGTTGCAAAATTCAGAGCATATACCTGCCAGTAGAATAACAGCCACTTTTCTTTTCTGAACACCTTACATCTTTGTAAGGTTCTGAACAAACCTTACGTCTTCCCATGATAGAAGCTTACTGAAGGAAGAAAGAAGGACGGAAAGGTGATGCACTGACATTGAATCAGTTTATGATTTATAATTACTCACATTTAGTAGCTCTGGGGGAACAGGTTTTTTACTGGGCCTATATGAAGTAGCTATTGTGAACTAGCATTTCAATCAGCAAAATCAACCCTTCCTACGTATATTCAAAATTATACCCGTTTCCATTTTTTTTAATAGCACACCTGAGATAATGCAACATTGGCTCAACAGTAATCTGGTCTATTCTAGGTCAGGTGGAACTGCAAGTTAAAATTTAATCACAGGGATGAATTTACCTTTAATTATAGTTGCTTCTGTTGAAAGGAAAAATGTAATATGTAATTAAGTTTTACATATCAGCTTCAACGGACATTTGCATTGCACTTGCAAAGCTGGCACGCTGAACTCCCTTCTTAGCTGTAACCTTCATAAACTTAATCCGCACAAAGCATTTAAAACAATATATACAGATTTTGCCAATTCCAGTCTTACTCTTATCACCCATTTGTTGGTTGCAACTACACTGATTTATCCTGGCAAGACTCAGCTTTGGTAAATCATAGCACCTATGCATGCTATGAGAAAGGTGTATTACACTCAGCCTGAAAGGTCTTAAAATACATATCTTTTGCTCCACGCAACCTTGTTCTTCCTCTTGATGCTACGAATAAAAGACAATTTAGGGGGAAGAAGAAAAAAAGACAACAAAAAACAAAATAGGTACCAACCGGAATCATGAAGACTTTTAGATCCTGAAGTTCGTTTGTGTAATAATTCCACTTCTGCCACCTGCTGAACATGAAGAACCTGTAAATTTGTACAATATTACAGCAGAGCAACAAGTATTTTATAAACATTTTAGCTTTCTACCATACACTGGAAAACACTGATCTTATAGATGCATAAGCATTGCTTACAAAATAAGCTTAAAAGTATTTGAATGCAATTGAAGAATATTTCAAAGTTTAAGAATGCAGACTTCAATATATTTAATGCTCTATATAACAAGAGTTTAATTCTTATGACTGAAATTATTAGCTCTAAAAAAAGCTGCAGCATATGCATATACACAAATACTTTCCTAGTAATTAAAATGAAATTTTGCTTTTCAACAGACCTCAGGGAAGACACTTTATTTAAATAAAAAAATCGTAATATACATAAATATCTCAATAGCCACAGTATTTGCTAACTAACAATACCCCCTTTAAGAAAACTTTGCTGGGAACAAAAAAAGAAAGAAACTAATGAAAACAAGTTATTAAATGATTGAGTTGGTTTGATATTTATAAATTCCAAAAATGCATTAGTGTAAAAGCACACAGAATAACAGAAGACTTGTGAAAAAAGGCTGCTCAGTCTCTAGGGCACATTTCCCCATTTAAAATAGAAGGATTTCCAACGTCAATACTCTACGCTTCCTGCATCCCATCCTTTCCTGGAAAAGGCTAAGGATTAATTTTTAATAGCTTACCTGTTTTACTAACATCATAGATTATTAAGTATTTATTTCTAGAAACTGGCAAGTCTAAAATTAATAAATTAGGAACAAAAAAAAGTATTTATCTAAGGAAGTTTATTTGCATCTTAAAAACAGAAAGCTAGTCTATGGTTGAAAAATGGTTTCTAACCATATAAAAAAACAAAACGGGAAATAAATTACCATATCAGTACTAATACCAATATACTTGCAGTAAATAAGCCTATAAGCCATAGAATTACCTGCAGTGTTTCATTTTTTGGAGATCTAGAATGCCTCTTTCTTGGAGTTGATTGGGGAGGATATTCAAATCTGGAAGAAATATTTAAAAAGTAAAACAAAAGGAAAACATTTTTTATCAAATAGCTGATGATTAAATTGCCATAACTATGATAAATGACATAGCAATAGTTGTCATCTTCCAACAATATATACATATTGCTTTTAAAGGCTTTAACTACATCAAAATACTTCTAACTTTTCCCCTAAAACTGACTGCCCTTGAAACAAAATCAAAATAATCTCTCTAGACAATTCTATCTTTATTGGTTTAGCTTAACGTAATATAAAAGTGATAAAAAAATCTTTAAGCAATCCTGCCTTCTGAAGAAGCTCTATAAAGCTAGGTAAAGAAATATGAAATAAACTAAATTAACTTCTGTTTCTGAAGATGGTAAAAAGACATTTTAATTTTTCCCATTGATCCACAGCCACTGTCTGCATCTTCATCCAGCATTAAGACCCTGTGTCCACAGAGCTCTCCAGTTTGCCCACAGATCACACTCGAGGATCAAGGCATTAACAGTTCATCTCCGTCATCGGTACTTACCTGAAAGAACGATCAATAATAGTTAACACATCTCCATGCTTCAGAGGTACAGGTTGCTGAAAACAACCACCATTCAGCTGCGTAGGATTTACTGTACTTAAGTTAGTCAGTATTGCCTAAAAATGAAACAAACAATTCAGTAGCCTGAAGAGACGCAATGATGCAATATAAACGCCATTAAAATATGTAAACCTTACCTCCTTGTTTTCATTTACTTCAATTTTGCAATGTTCTTTAGAGACCTGAGGCAACTGAATGCGAATATCACATTCTATTTTCCTATGGGTGAAAATACAATTTCAGTTTTAAGACATACAAAAGACAGAAAAATCTGATTGCTATATAATTAGATCATTTCTCAACATTTCAGCTAATAATTTGTATAACAGCACGATACTTTGTCGAGTTTGATAACCTAGACCATAACCACAGCATGTTTTGGGTTTTTTTTCCCCCACTCCCAGTCAACAGAAGTGAGGCGATAGGCCTAAGAAGCCACACACATTTACTGTGCGCTGCAGGCTGGGTCCACTCTGCGGATTTGCAACTCTATCCATAATTTAGTAGTTGCAACACTGTTACAATGGTACCTGGTACGATACATGTACATAAAAACCCCTACCAGCTAACACAGATGCAACCACTAACAAAGAGATAAGAAAAATGAAGATGTATTACATTAAAAGCAACGTGTAACATCCTAAAAAAGTTTGGAACATTAGCCAAAAGAGCCAGAAAACTATTGCTATAACTCCTAAAAATTGACCAGGATTACTATTTTGTTGTATGTACTACAACATCATCTTTTCACACACATTTCAGTCAAAACCATTAAAGCCCTCAAATTAGACAGAAGTTATACATTACCTATATGTTTACCATAAACAGCTAGATCATTAAAAAGCATTCATTTCAGGATTTGTACCACTGACACTTATTCGCAACATAACTGCAAGTGAAAAGAAAGCAAGAAAGCAGCTGCTAAGTGCTTTGGGTGAAGAGGGGGAATATTGTATCTTGCACTAATGTCTAAAGCGGATAACTAGTGCTTAAGTAAAAAGGTCAGAAAAAGAAATGAAGCAGAGAGAGATGTTATCAATTCTAAAGACTAGCTCATGCAATCCATCAGTGAGGTCTCGGAGAGCCAAAGAGAGATTGAGAAGAGCATGCCTGTGTGATGAAGATGGTACAGGAAACATACTTCTCCTCTCTTTATTGGCAAGTTCTCTAGCATCTATAATTCTGTCTTGAATATTTCCTTTAGAACCTACCAATGTTATTGATTGCTTGTCAACTGTAATTTACTTTCAGTCTCATCGTTTTGCCAAATCACTTCATCAAATTCCCTTTGGCTGGAAACTAGAAGCAAAATTTTGGCAAGGAAAGGGCAAAAAGCAGTAAGAGAGAATAAATTCAGCTCTTTATTCTTACTGGATGTTAATCCAGTACCACCTTCTCTCCCTTAAGCATCATTCACAAGTATTCAAATACTTATTTTTGCAAATATATTTATTTCCTGCATATGATATCTCTTAATACCATGAACAATATTATTCCAATGTTTACAAGTACTTGGCTAATTCTCACCTTCCAAATAAACAAGAACTTGCAGTGAGTGGAAAATGAATTCCATCAGTCCCATTCCGTTTAATTACAACAATTTTCCCAAAAAGCGGCATCTTCAAATGTAAGGAATCTTACCTATAAAAGAACATCTAAATTACTCTTCCAAATAATGGTCTGCATACTTATGAAAATAAACTAATATAATTAATATTTACTTCTGTTCAACTGATAATTTCTACAATGCACAGCAGATGCATCTCAATGCCTTTTACATGTGCTTGCCCCATGAACTAAAATTTACTGTGAGTAACCACTGTAATCATACACACTAACTTGAAGGTACCAGATGTTCAGAGAAAGTGATGCTTATGCACAACAGCAAGACCAGTCATCACATGTTCAGGCAAACTGAGTCATACAGTATAGTTTTGTATATAAAATAAGTATTCGCTATGCATCCGCACATCAGAGCCTTTGCAAAGATTCAGGGCCAACACATAATACATTGCATTCCCACAGCAACTTAAAAGTGCTTTCAAGTAAACAATTACTCCTCATCAAATCTAGTAATTTATTATGTGTTCTCTCATATGATTAAGAATTCTCAGACTAGACTTTCAAGTAAACAGAGACCACGTGACGGTAGTTGCGATTATCTGTTCATCTCTCACTCTCCCATATTCACAGCTTTTAAACTGCTAGGGCAGTTTTGCCAAGACCTTGCTGAAGGGCAGGTCTCCAGAAAGCTGATAACGCAGTGGAGAAAACAAACTTCGCTTAGCGTCTTCACCGAGGTAAAAGCAGAACCGCTAGGTAGCATGAGAGCGGGAGCCAGCCGATCACTACGTTACGCATAAACCCTGATTGCGCCATAGCATCGCCTGCCTCTTGGCCAAACATCCAGGCGGACGAGGGAAGGAAAGGGCGGCATTACGTTACAGGCGGCTGGGAAGCGGTGACAGGCCGCGGGTGCTGCGGAGAGCGAGGGCAAACCCGCGCGTGCCTGCAAGCGCTGGGGAGCGGCGGGGAGGGCGCTTCCCTCGCACAAGCCCCCCGACCACCCCGCCGCTCTCCCCCTCGCGTGCAGGGGAGCGCGGGCCTGCCACGGAGCGCACAGTCCTCAGAAAAGCACCAGGGAGACGGACCGGCAAGCGTTAGTTTGAGAGAGACTGGCTAAAAGAGACTGCGGTTAGCTCTTAGCGCTATGGGTCGACACGTGTTAAAGGGAGCACGTCTCCTTAATGCAAACATAGCATCAGCGGATACATTTAGCTTACTTTCGGTATTCGTTCAAGTAAACTATTTCTCTACTGCTAGGAACGAAAACTCCGCATATTTTAAGTCTAAGCCACGCTTAACTTTTAAAGTACCCCACTTAAGGCAGTGACCGATGTCACAGAACGCGCCTGGAAGCCGGGAAGGTCCCAGGGGCGGCAGAAGCGGGAGCGACGCCTCCGTTTGCAGCCGCCCCCCCCGCCCGGCGCGGGGCCGCCGCTCGCTCACGGGACGGGGAGGCCGCGCAGCCCCCCCCCTCCCCCGGCGGCGCGTCCTCCCCGCGGAGCCGCCCGCTCGCTGCCGCCACCCCACCGGGGGCGGCCCGGACGCCTCCTACCTCCCGCGGAGCCCGGCGCGGAGCCCGGCGCCTCCTGTCAGAGCGCGGCGCCGACTGAGGCTTCCCGCGCGCGCCGCCGCCGCCGCCGCCCCAACCCTCGCACCTACCGGCGCCTCCTCACCCCGCCGCTCGTATCCCTGCGCCGCGCCGACCCGCAGGACAGGGGCCTCGCCGACCAGCTCGAAACCGCCCCCGCTGCCTGCCCGCCCTCACCTGCGGGCGGCGGCCATGGCCGGCGGCACGCGGGGAGCTCGGCCGCCTGAGGCAGGCGGCCCTCAGCGGCCGGACTCTTTTACCCTCCAACCACGCTAGCCGCGCGGAAGGATAAAAGCACCCCGAAACTCTGAACACAGATTTCGAAAAGACGCGCGACAGGCCGCGATTGGTAGGAGGGCCATGACGTCAAAGCGCGGCGGAGCCAATCGGGAGCGCGGCGCCGGTTTGATTTCAAACGGACGCGCGCGGTCGGC
>NW_020448641.1:2719355-2819056 GCF_003343035.1 Apteryx rowi
CGGTAAAGTTTAAATGGCGCCTTCGCTTCCCCTCCCAACGGCTGCGGGGCTGAGGCTCTGCCCGGAGAGCGTTCCTCAGCGCCCCTCGGAGGGAGAGGCTGGGCACGGCTCTCCCGAGGCCCGGGCTTGCGCCTCCTTCACTACTAGGCTTCCCTGAGCCTCAGGAAAGCTCGTCAGGTCAGTAAAATAGGGCCAGAAGCGGATTATATCGCTTCAGTGTAACCCAGGCAGCTACTCTTTAAATTAATTTAGGCACTTATATCTGCTTGCTACACCAATCTTTTAGCAATTAAGATTAAAAGATTAAAAAATAAGATTAAAAATATCTTTTAGTCATAAAAAGGGGTTTTAAAGAGGGGAAAATAGGGAGCAAGGAGGGGAGGGAGAAAACAGCAAAAACATAACATTAACATAATCATAGTATGCTAAACCTGCTGTAATCAGCTAAATGGTTATCTTCAGTTTTGTAACAGAACTGATTCCTATTCTCCACCGCCTGCCTGGAATTCATTGCTGGGAGCTGAATCTGAGAATCTGTAAACTCAGAACAGGCAGAACCTGTAGTTCTCCGTATTTAAAGGTGTGTGCGGAGGGGGAGGCTTACGTTTTTGATGTCACTGCTCCTCTGTATGCTGCTAATCCTAAAGCGTTCCTATACTAGCTCCCTCTTGTGAAAATGCCAGATTCTAAGAGTTTCATTTACCTTATTTTTGCACTGTGTCCTAACTTCTGGACTACCATTTTCTTTATAAAATAAAGCCTGTCCAGCCTTCTCTGACATTTGCTAATAACAGGAAACACAAACTAAACGTTTTCTCCCTAGATAAGCAGGCTCTGCAATACAAGCAAGTCTACGTACAGCTTGAGTGAACACACAGAAGCCACAGATCATGACTTGATAGGCATGAGTTAGTATGTCTTCTAACAGAGATCCATATGAGAGGAAAAATCTTGGAAAATAAGTGGAGTTTCACAGCAATTGTTTATGCCTACCATACTACTAAAATGAGACCAAAACTTTTGGATAATGGTTTAGTTTGATTATTGAAAGCATACATTTTAGTACTTAATGTTTTCTAGAGAAATATGTATTTAAATATGTATCAGTATCTCTAATATATACAAGCATCGGGTTTTTTTACTTAGTTTCTAAGAGTCAGGTGAACACCATGGCATGATGCATGGACTAACCTGTGCCTTTAGTAAGTGTCAATGCTCCTATGGCAGTTTAATTATTAACAGTATACTTTAAATACATAAGGTTGTAAAGGTTTCTTACGTAATTTAAGTGAAATTCAGGATCTCTCTGCAGCAAGTTGTAAAGTCTTTTAGCATATGTTTATATAAATTTAAGAGTAAATCTCCAGTCAGTGAGATCAATCTCCTGGTATTAAAAATGAGAGAAGGCCCTATTTTGAAAATAGCCAAGGAGAGGAAGTTATTTCTAAGCCCTTTGGATATGGACTCAGATCAGAAAAGTTCTTCCAGATTGGAAGGCTGCTTAACTTTAGCCCTTTCCAGCACACACAAGATATATTAAAAAGAAAAAAAAGCAACTTTTTAAAAAGATATTTGTGCAGAAAAATGCACAGACTAAGACTGTGCTAAGGCTATATATTTTTAAACATTATATTCAGTTCTTTCTGTAGTTTGAACATACATATCAGCGGTCTGGGGCTACAAAAATATGGGCCCCAAATATTTCATTTTATTCTCCGGAGTCTGCCGTATGTGATGCATGAGACTAAGTTTTAAAAGCAAGCTACCTGTTTGCTGTCTGTTTGCAGATTCTTCCTGATGCCTAAAGGAGTCATGAAAAATCCTTGACTTCTATAGAAGAGATTGGGGGTGCTGCTGTTTTCACCTGCATCAAGCCATTTTAGGAAAGAGTGCTTAAGTAAGTAGAGAACAGAGAGATTTGCCAGGCTGTTCACGAAGGCTCTGCTGACTGAAGAGCCCTCCCCTCCCTGGCAGGCCAGTGTCGAGGGAAACAAGGAGCAAGACTGTTCTGTTGGCATCAGTTTGCTCAGCTGTCTGCAGCCTCTTTTTCAGGCAGTGGTTCCACAGAAACCTAAGCCAAACTAACCTCTGGCTGTTGCCAGAAGGATAATTGATGATCGTGGCAGGGCGGGGTGGGGAGTCAGAGGGAAAATAGGTTTTTGAATGTCTGACACTTCTTTTAAGTAGGTATGCAGTAGTGAGATATGGAATCTGGTGACCTTAACTCCAAGTTAACAAAGTTATGTGTGTACATGTTGTGGGGAAATAGATACAAAGGGAGAAAGGCCCTCTACAAGGTCATCCAATATTTTATGCTTCAGGGGATAAAATTTTAATATTCAGATCTTCCACAAAGCAGAACTTCTTTTGATATTATTACTTTTTTATTTAATCATCAAGTTTGTCTCATCTGTTTTTTTTATGTTGTATGGTGACTTTAGAGAACTCTAGATGTGATGGTTAGATATAAGCAGCTTTTTAAATGTCGCCTTTTCTTTTGAATTAAATTACTCTGAAATCCATTTTATAAGCTTTGGTATGGTTTTAACTTAGTTCAGAGTATTAAGTCATTAACTTATCATACTTTAAATTTGCTGCAATAGCTTTGTGCTACTGGACAATTAAGTATAAAACATTCAGAAGAATCAGAATTATAACGAGGGAAATCATTATCAAAAACCAGATGTTGAGGCCCAATCCTTCTTGGGTGTCTTTACAAGCATAGTTATTCCTGAACTATGTTCACTAAAGTGAACAGTTTATACCAGGAAAACTCTTTGAAAGCAAAAGTCATTCCAGTCTCTGCTAGTCCATCTAATCAAACTGAGCTGGACAGCAGAAGTGCAGTTTGGCTACTCTCACTGAATAGGCACTCAGCTAGTCTGTTACATTAACAAGGGCTTTGGTGATTCTGTAGGAAAAAAAAAATAGTATTTTGCTGTATGCCAATAATTTTATATTCGGGCATGATCATATAGTGGTGGATTAGTGCACTTACTACACAAAATCCTATCACATCCCTTGTGATAAATGTCTGCAAACACAGTAATACCTGCAAGAAAATGCAAATTATAAAGATTTTGTGTGGCTTTAAATCTGTCTTCAAGAGCAACAGTAGTCTCTTAAATAATGGATATACAAATATTTGCAAAAATAGATCTATAGGAGGGGAAGAACTGACATTTTCTTCATGATTTAAATTTTCTGTTAGAGTACTTTGTATCTGAACATTTAATTTACTAAGAATACAAGCCAGTAAATATATTTGTGTACAATATGAAGTAAAACTGTCAACTTTCAGAAGTGTGTTGAAAAATAGTTTTATATTTTAAATGAGTCCTTGAATGTCCTTGCCAGTTATTTAGACTTTTTATTTTTAACTCAGCTTAGTCAATCAAAAGGTAATTGAGAATAGATACTTCACTGATATCCACCAATGTGAATCTATGAGCTTTTTCAGGGCTTATTAATGGAAAACTGTGACACAGTAAGGCCTTTAATCATGGAAGCGTACTGGGGCTGAAGACTTGTGCCAAGAGTACACCTAAAAAAAATTTAAAAATTTAAAAAAAAGAGAGGAATTAATATCTTAACTCCTCATTTGAAGATCTTTGAGAGATCATTTGTTCTAGTTTCTAAGCAGGTGGTTTGCAAGTACTTGACTGATTAAAGCTTATTTCCCACAGATTTGTATTGTTATTTAACTAAAAGTCTAAAGCACAAGCACAGTTAAAGCTTTTCCTGGATTAGGACTTTTATAATGTACACAGACCTTAAAGTAAATAAGGCATGAAGTCAGACAGCAGCTTTAATATTAATGAAGGAGCATTGCCACTGACCAGGCCCCATTTTAGAAAACTGAATTGCCTTTGAAAATGCTAGCTGTCTGTCAATGTATTTGTAATTTGGCCAATGGATCCAGATGATAGCAGGGAAAATGAACAGAGACACAAACAGCACCATCACGGTAAGTTTGCTTCTAGAATAATCAAAACTAGAAATGTTCAGACAGAATTACACTTGTTAAGTGATGATTAAGCTACCAACTTGTAACAAAAAAGTGCTCATGTAGATGCAGTTAGCATAAATACAGTTGTACTATCATTACGTATCAGTTCTCAATTTGATTTTGTTTACGAACTTTTCTTAGGTACTCTGAAAAATACATGCTTTGGGCTATTGACCCTGTGTCAAGCAAAGTTTAGTAATTAAATAATTCATTTTATGATAAATCTCTGAAAATTTGTTTTGCAATCAACTCCCTTTCTTATAATGGTGCCCTATTACACCAACACATTACCGCACCTAAGATTGTTGAATGCTTGTATTCATAGCACAGAACCTGATTTTGACAATTTATTCCCATGTAGCAGGAATCTGCACAGGTTTGAACAAATTGGATATGTTTTACAAAATGGTTCATAGTAAATTCAAATTCAATAAATGCTTTGAAATAATCCTTGTCTCTTTCTTTTAAATGATAAAAGTACAGATTGTAACAAACTATCTAGGGAAAAAAACTGAAAGATCAAGCTTCTTCATATGATGTAAAGAACTAACAATTATTTTAAAGCAAAACTTCTGGCTTTCACTAAATCAAAGTTCATCTTGAAAACTAACTTTCTAATGGGCTGCTTTCACCTAAAGCCTTCTAAGTCACAAGAGATGATTGGGAAGCAAACTACACAATGTCATGATGAAATCTATCGATTTTGTTAAAATGTAAATGAATGGTTTGGAGTCTCTTATCAGGGATTGGGAACTTATTATTTCTATGGCTGTATAAGAGACTTGCATATTAAAAAGTTGCAGAACTGATCAGGTAATGCATATGAGCATACTGATCAGATAATAGCATGAGTGTACTGCTCACAAAAAATATATCACTGACAACTCTAGATACAAAAGCAGTGAAAATCCTCCAGTTTAGGAGCAAAATTCTTACGCCAGGAAATTTTGCCATTATAACAGATCAGTTTTTAATCTTATAGGTGACCAGAAGAGGCATTTTGCACAGCCCATTCAGTTCTTCATATCTGCTGTTTGTGTAAGAGTTAATGATTTGTACACTTGTTTACTGTGAATGGAATAAGACTCCACTGAGCTCTGTTTGCACAGACTGCTGACTGTTCTGCAAAAACCCACCTTTCTAACTAACAAAGGAGGAGAGCAATTCCATGTTGCTATTCCCTTAGAAATAGCTTGTATTTGATCCATAGGCCACCACACAGTTACCATAAAAAGAAAAGTTAACTAGAAAATATTTGCATATAATTTTGAAGAGGAATAATTTAAAATAATAATATATATAGGATAGATAGGGGCTGAGATAGTACTGGTGCTTCCAAGAAGGCAGGAACTTCTTTTGCACAGACCATCAGCAGGCCAGACAGTCATAAGCTGCTCACTGACTATTATGCTGAAATGTAGAAGACCTGGACCACACAGTCTATTCTACTCCACTGTTTCCTAACAAAAAGACCAATGCAGCCAAAAGCACAAATTGAGCTTCATAATCTGATACCACTGCAATTATGCCAAATAATTATTTTTCAAGCTCTTCAAGAACGACCCAGTATTGTTTTTCTTTGTATCTGTCTATCCAGCATGAAGTAGCTATATAGATCTTCATTTGTTCAGCTTCTGTTTGATGTTTATAAATACTCTGTGATATTCATGAAAACAATGGAATAATAGTTCAGTGGAAATAGCTGAAAGAAAAACTGACAATTTGTGAAAAGCACTTTGGAAAACTCTTCACCTGATAATCCGATTGTTAATTCTTATACTCTGTGCAAAGTAGCACAGCAAATGTATAAAAATCTGTAGATGAAAGCTGTTATTAAAATAATACCTAAATTACAATATAATCCTTTAATACATAATGTGAAAAAAAATGCACAGTGAAGTTAATTTGCTTGGAGAATTCTCAGATGCATTGAACAACTTCCATTATTAGGAAAGCTTAGCTTAGATTTGACATACATGCCCTATGCAGAAAAAAAAAACCTTTAATCTTGCTCATTCTACATTATTTAAATAGCCTATTAAAATAAATATTTGGGGGCAATCTACAATTAAGATTTGTTCTTTCTAAAAGTCCAATTTCTAAAAATGCAACTGTCTTCAGCACCACAAGTTGTAAAACACAAAACCATCATAAAGAAACACTAATGGTATTCAAATATTTATTTGTAATGTTCAGAAGTACAAAAAACATGTGCAGATTCTCATCAGATGAGACAAGAAAAGTTAATAGCTCAAGAAACACATAATGACAAAATTAGGTCTTAAATTTAATTAAATAAAATCTACATACATAAACAGGACTGCAAAAGTTACAGTTTTCATGTTTTCTGTATGGTTGTATTATTTCTGTATGCCAGTAGAGTCCTAGGATATTTGTTTCTCAACTGATTTCTCTAGATCTTTCATTAAAATGGGACTTTTTAAGAAAGCAGAGGGTATCTGTTGTGAGAAAAACATTTCCACTATTTATTTGAATCTTAATTATGCTGTCCCCTTCCCACTGAAATCCCTTCTTACTGGATGTTAGAATCAAATATGAAAAGAAAACTTCATTATCAATGCAGTATTTAAACAGCAGCATGTTAGCTACTTTAAAGAGATGAGGACCAAGTGATCCCAAGTCTTTTCTGCAGCTTTAGATTTGCTGTTAATAAAAACACTAACTGTGACCAGCTGTGTGGTTAGCAAAGATACTTTTTAATTGTTCATCTTTAATACAGAAATAGAACAAATAGAAGCACACTGAGATGAACACATTGAAAAAAATCATTCTTTTTGTCTCATAGCTTGTAATCCCTGTCACCTAACTTGAAAAATCGAAAGTGGTCCTATGATATTTCCAGACAGAAACTCATCACACTAGAAATTGTGCAGATCTGTAGTAATCAATAATTTTGGTTATTAATCAATTATTATCATTAACCAATGATTGATTAGGCAATAATAACTGATCAATATTTTTGAGAGTTTTCTATTTTATGAAACCACACAAAGGTATCTGTCTATTCCCATACAAAGCTAACTTTGGGCTCACAAGCTGTGCATCTCGCTACGTGCTTAAAGTATATATGATGCAATCACACAAATAATTTTATGGTTAATTTCTTAAAGGCTCTTGTGTATTTCAATGCAGTATGTCCCTGTATTTAAAAATCATCGGGCAAATTCTTGATCAGTAAATATATCTTTTCAAGAAAGCAGAGACATCTCTTTGAGATAATGATTGCAACTTTTTGAGAGCAGCACTTTAGTACAGTTATTCTTGGCAAACGTTGCTACAATTATTTCTGAATTGTTCAATTTCTTTTACAAAGAAGCATGATTACAAAGAAAAATGCTTTAATAGGTTAACATACAGTGCACAGGAGGGACATGCACAAAGTTCTTCCAACTTAAGTTTGGAAAAAATAATCAGAAAATTATCTACATTGTAAAACCAACCTCCCAAATGTTAGGCATCAGGAATACCAGATGAAACAGGGCTAAAGGGGTTAAACTCAATATTGCTTCATTAAATTGTATTTCACAAAGAATACTGATTTTCTTCCTAATCTCAATGATACTGGCTTGCCATTAGGATAGTAATCTTTCAGCATAGCTGTTTCTGGTTTACATAGGTACCCTGACACCTGTTAAAAGAGTAGGCCATCCTGATTATTCCTGGTACGTGAGGTCCAATACAAAGCCTGTTGAAATTAATGAAGAAATTGCTATTACTTAGAGTGGGCTTTTGATTAGTGAATAGTGACATAGTTAAAATTTAAGCTACTAATTTTTCTTGGTATAATACCATAGTGTATCACAATACTATTAAACTTACAGACAAAAGAACAGAGGTTTTGAGTCCTGTGAGTGGGGTTTCTCTATCCTCTCACCTCTTCCTGTTTGTAAAATCCAGCTCATGCAGAAAGCGAAACCCAATCCTGGGCTAATTCATCCCACGGAGTAACCTGCAAAGCAAAGCGGTGCAGGGTTGCCCCGCTCCTCCCCGCCTCTCTCCGAGGGAGCACAGCCCCACCCCAACCCCTTCTCCCACTTCTGCCCCACTCCGCTCTCGAGCCCTGCTGGAAGGAAGGAATGGAGGAAGGGCATGATCAAAGACAAAGCGTCTTTGTGCTAGGTGCTGTACAAATACACTGCAGGAGTAACAGTTGTTGAGGCACCGTAGGGTCAGAATTTCAATTATTAAATTTATACTTGTAAGGGAAGACTGCAATGAGACTGCTCATGTCATAAAGGTCTGTCATCTTACTTATTAATACAGTTTCGGTATGCTTAGCCTTCAAATTGCTATCATGAGTTTATATGCACTCGCACAATACTTCAGTTACGACATGAATCAGAATATTATTTCTGAAATAGCTGCAGATTATAAGTATTGAAAAATTATTTATCTAGATAATGGATTTCAACTCCTTTAGAATATTTAATTTAAATGAACACACAGTACAGGAATGAAATTAAAAGATTTAAAGAAAATAATACAGTTTGAGAATAAAACAAAGCTTTGTTCTTGCATCAGAATGTATTAGATCTTGCAATTTGCATATACAAATAATTCAGCAACATTCACTGGCATTAAAAACACAGCGAGATCAAATTATAAATGTAATAAAAGAAAATAATAATAGCTGAAACTGTATAATACATCCATATATTATAAAGATTTGACAAATTAAATACAATTTGGTTATACAGAAAAGTTTCAATAACTTTACATTGGAAAGGATGTTAGGGAAATGAAAACATTCAAAATATTGAACACAGGTGGTCAGGCTCATTTTAAAAGTTTAAAAAACTTATACATAAAAATACTCTAAAAAACACTGGTAATTACAGTATGCATTCTTCATTAAGGCCCAATTCAGCAAAGCACTTAAGGGACTGCTTCAGGAACAAAGAACCTACGGCACTTAAATACTTTGTGGCATAGAGATGTCGTAAAGCAAATGCTTAAATGCTTAGGTGAACTGGAACCTATCTTAACACACGAAAACAGACAGTCAAGTCACATAGTGACCAAAACCACATACAGATCAGAATGTACAATTTCTAATCACTATTTGGCATTTTAAAGTAATTCCATGCAACATAGGAAAATTTAAAAGAAAATTCATATAACTTTATCTAGATATAGCTCCTCAGGTATTAGGCTGCTGCAGTTAAGTACAACGGCCCATTGACTAAACACAAGAAGTGGAAAACAAGCATTTAAATTATTAAAAAAGTCATTACATAGCTATATTTATGAATTCTGAAATAAATTCTAGGTATTTCACTTTCCTCTTAGATATTTTAATATGGTTAGCAACTAAAACCAGAGTACCCATTTAGTATTTGTTCTTTCTGCTTCTCTCTCTTCTACGCGTTGTTTGATTGCACATTGCTGCCTCT
Organism: Apteryx rowi; assembly: GCF_003343035.1. Classification (NCBI taxonomy): domain Eukaryota; kingdom Metazoa; phylum Chordata; class Aves; order Apterygiformes; family Apterygidae; genus Apteryx; species Apteryx rowi. The sequence goes on from NW_020448641.1 coordinate 2,728,779, forward strand.
GCCCTTCTGAGGGTCCCTTGCGGTAAAACCGGGGGGCACACGGAGCCCTGCTGCAGCTCATGCAGCTGTGGGGTTACGGATCTCCGCTGACCGCACACTGCATTGCCACTGAGCTGCAGAGGTTTGCTTGATGAGGCAACTCCTAATAAAAGCTTTTTTTTTTAATCCCTAAAACACGGACCCAAAAGGCTGTCCAGTAGACGTAAATTATTTTTTAAATGTAGGCCAAATGTTTGGAAAAATCCTAACTTTGGGATCTACTGGGACTATAAAATATACTTCCCTGAAAAACGTTGGAAATTTCTTTACATTATTTTCTATCGTCATCTAACACCTCTAATTCTCCCTGTTCTACAAATGATCATACTGAAAACCCCACCATATTGCTTTTCATATTTATTTGTTGGCTTTTTAAAATTTTATAAAATTTTAGCATGCAGTAGTAATGTAAGCTTACTTAGCATTCTCTTCTCTAGTCAATGTTTTCTGCATTGTGAGTGTAGCTTCTAACAGCAACTCGTAACAAATGTTTAGTCTTTAAACAATCTTTCTTCTTTAAGTGCATAATTTACTGTACAAATAAATAGAGAAGTGCATCCCGGGGAAGACAAGAAGCAGTAAGTGGCAGTGTTCAGAACAGTGTGCTTAGAAATTTCTGAACTGCACCTTTTCCATTCAGTCTGAAATGGAAGGAAAAGTATGAACGCCTTCCTCTTCCTTTGCGTTGTTACAAGGTATAATGCAATTTAGTATGAGATAGTGAAAATGGTCATGGGATAAAATAGTGCAAGAACAACAGTGAAGTGATCGGTGTAGGTTGCTTATTTTAAATAAGGCTTTTATGTTTGCATTGAAAAAACCCAACCAATTGGACAAGACAGAACTATTGCATATTAGTTATGTAATTAAAGTACATAGTCTCACACTTTGTGCTCATTAATTCATATAAGCATTTTAAAGAGCGGAAAAGATATATTTTTTTAAATTACTCAACATTCAGATGCCCTGTGATTTTTTGGATTTTCCAATCCCCAGAAAATCCTGTTCAGGACTATGATAAAGATTTTTAAAATTTATTCTACCAATTAGTTTATCAGTAGTACTTTCAGTAAAAATATATCTATATACATAGTCATATGCCCCTTTTAGATAAAGGAAGCACTCCTTTCTTGAAAGTTATATGGGGAGATTATTTTAAGAATATACATTTTAAAAGAGCTTTTTGCTACAATGTTTACTGCTAGCATTATACAGTTAGTAAAGTATTTTTCAAAATTTCAGCAAATACCGCTAATTATTCTGTTGATTCTAATCAAAAAATGATACTCTATCTTCACCTTATTCTCTTTCTCTTTTTCTCAAAGAATGGGGAAACTATGCACATGTATATAGAAGCTTTATATCAATTTTTGATAACGGCTATAAAGCCTCTTGAAGTAGACAAGTTCAGGTGCAGCAAAATATACTCTTCTGATATGCAAAATATTCTCAAAATAGTGGTAAACTCACATTATTGTACCTCTAAATTGATTTAAGCTGGTGTAATATTTAGGAAAGAACAAAATAAATGGACTTTGAAAACTATATTAAATCAAACAATTCAAATCTGTATTTATACTGATTATATCTTATTGACAGTAAGACTCAAAATAGAACCACCATCAACCTGGATGTTCTTCAAAACAAATTTTAAAAGCAGTTATGTTTTTTAGTTGGACTGTACTTTATTACGCATGAAGAGCCATATTCTGATACCTCTGTCATTAACAGCACTTCACTCAGTGAACAGTCTCTTGACCTTCAGTGGGACTATTTGTGGAATAAATTACACACAAGCATGAGCAGGTTATCAGAACGTGCCCCCAAACAAAGACTGTTTTCATGTGCCATTGACTTCAATGGAAAAAGGTTTATGGCCAAAATACATTTAGCTAAAACATATATACCACAATTCATTTTTCTAGTATGAAATGTAGATCAGCTATGTAAAGTTTCAAGAATTGGGAAATAACATTATTGATAAATATTTCTAAGGGGAAAAATGCAAAGAAATAAACCCTCAAGAATTAATTTACTGTTATTTAGAATAAAGATTCCTCTAACATCTTAGAATGATATACTGTATCTGAACATTATAATTTGCTTTTAAAGATATTTATATTTAAGAAAATTTTATACAGCAAATTCAACTTTTAGAGCAAACACAAGGTCATATTTACAGTAAGAGTCAACAATAAGAATGACATAAAATAAATTAACAGAATATACAACTATTTATACAGACAACTTAAAAAATAAGGCAGGGATTTTCATTTGAAATTAGCATAATCAGAAAATATGTCGATGAAATCTTGTACCACTCTGTAGCAGAATTCGTACTGTTCCTGAAAGACAATAAAAAGATATCAAAATGTGCTTTGGTTGCATAGTAGGATTACCTTGGAGAAAAATCCAAGTGGTAAATGCAACATGTTCTAACTTGGACCATTACAAACTTGTAACAACCACTGATCCAACTGAATCTCCAGTCAATTCACATTTCCTCATTTCTGATCACTGCACAAAAGATTTGTGTAGCAGCTGTCAAGCTTCCAAGTCTGCACGCTCCTCTCTCCACTGGCTGGTGGCTGGCCCTGTCCTTGCAGTAAGGCTTGCACCAAAGAGAGGAGAGCCGAGGACCTTGACATGGATTGCACACGCAGAGTTAAGGTTTTATCTGGCCCATGGCACATTTGACATGAAAGACCTCTCTCTGTCTCACAGGCAGTGAACTTTTTAATATGGGAATGATAACATCCCACTCTGGAAGAACCATTAACCTGCCAGCTGGGTATTCTTTTCAAAGTGGCGAGTTTCCCCTTCAGGAGTAGAAGTAGCTGAAGCCTAATCTCTATCTCCTCCCCATCCCTGGCTGATAGACTCACTGGGCTGCCCAGCCTCAACCTGTATTTTAATTTCTGAAATGGAGTTCCACTTGTAAACGCTGTCTGCGTGCATTATATTTATTCACTTCCTACACTAGCCCACTGGCTAATCCTCTGCATCCCAAAGGTGGGACTTCCACACATGCCTCGTATATGATTTGCTGGCCTACGAAACCCAAACAACATTGATAATAAATGAAACTGGCATCTGAATCCGCTCTGCTGGAAAGCAGAGTCTATCTGAAGCCTTTCCATAGGCTTTCTGCAGGCTCAGCTGGGAATATCTGTTGCAATTACACCTATAATTAGCATTATTAAATCACAGAGCCAGAACCCCAAAAGATACATATTTCATCCCTGTCTCACTGTGACTGCAGATAATCCCTTTTTTTCCCTGTCCATAGCATGAAAAAAATATCTCCCTGAAAAAAGTGTTTTGAGATAACTTTCTAAAGAAGTTTCTAACTGCTGAATGGAAGCTGCTATCAGACTAAAAATAAGAGCATTTTTACATGCTGTCCAAAAAGGTATGTCTCCAAGAAACTATGATGTTTACTGAATAAGGAAAAGTGTCTGCACCAAGCTTCACATATTATTTGTAGATGACTTTAAACAAGTCATTTTTCCCTTTCTGTGATGAACTGGAAGCCAATTTAAGCCTAGACATTTTTAACATAAGAGAAAACAACTGATACATAGCTTAAAAGGCATTTACACTTCATAGGTTTGTCATCAGCAAAACTCAGAAAGATTTTTTTTTTTTAAACCATCACCCATTCCTAAAAACCACAGAATGTTTAGTCAAGTTGTATTTTTAGAAACTGTACTGCAAAGTAAAAATACAGATTTCTGCTAATACTGTATACATACAGAGTCGTCATACATAATTTATTTCAACCTGCAAAAAGCTGCTTTGTTCTCCTCCCACAAGAATATTTACAAACACACACCCTTTGACAAAGATTCTTACTGCTAAATATCATACCAGTGTTTGCACCATATGTGGTCTTTGCAGTCTTAAGCTCTTCACAGCTTGAAATACATCTAAGAGCCCTTCAGCCTTTACTCGTTCCAGAATATTGCTGAGTGCTATGAATGTACCTGTTCTTCCAGCGCCAGCACTGCAACAGAAACATATTTGCTTGACATATTGTAGGATAAAAAAAGGTAAAAAAGAGAAATAATAGTGATATAGAATACCTGAATACTACTATTGGCCAACTTTCTCCTCATTTTTTGCAATTATTTTAATCGCCCCAGCTTTGCTAGAGAGGAGCCAGAATTAATCAGAATTAATTCTGAGTCAAGTTGGAAACAGTAAAGGCCCATTACTCACAGCTTGTATACTCAAGTGAGAGATTCCAGAGCTGGCTGAGATAACACAAAGTATAAGCCAAAGTCTGAAAGACTCAGATGATGAACTGGCAAAGTTTCTTCTTTAAAGCTAAATTAATCTTCAACAACAACAACAACAAACTTCTGGTGCTCTCGCACTCTGCTTTTCGTTTTACTCTTAATGTGACAGGAGGCAAAATTTGGTTATAACACAGAGATGTGCTGTGTGATCAAACCCACACATTTCAAGACATGATTTATATTTATTCTTCATGGACGGATATGAAAGGATTTTATCATTATTATTCCAAAGTTATTGATGGAAAATGTCATATCCAACTATCATGATTTTAATGACTGTTGTGAATGAAACCATTTCTTCTCAAACAGATGTATTAATATATGGACAAACTAAAACAAGATTACATATGAGACTATACTAAATATAAGAAACTAAAGACAACTATTCGGCCTCTAACTTACTTGACTATGACAAGAAGTCTGATATATTTGTGTTTAGTATGTTTGACTCAATATATTTTGTCCTTACATCTGTTTGAGATCATGAATCTGCAGAAGCAAATAACTGTTATCTCATTTATTATGCCTAATATCATAGCCAGAAAAAAGTTTGCTTTCTCTCTCCTAATCACACTTTTGTTGGTATGGACCAACAAAACGGTGGCTGTGCACTGGTAGGCAAATAGCTTTGATAGAGAATAGTTATTAAAAACAGGATGGAATTGGGAATTTGGTAATCAGTGGTAAGACAAAGTGAAAGGTTCACTGGATTGCTGAACATGGATAAACACAAAATAATTTATTAAATTTAAACTTTTAATGTGTTTTAATCATTCATAAGCAGACGAATCATAATAACAGGTCATTGCTTCTACCTCATTTCCATCAAATACAGAAAAACCTTCTAATGAGTGTGGCCTTATGAAAAGATTAAGTGCAAATGCATGTATCCTCAGCTGGATACATAAGAAGCCTGGGGAAAAATGAACAGGTAAGATGTATTGGATGCTTTATTCCCTTCAGACAGTTACTTTTATCAGATTAAAGACAAATGCAACATTTAAAAAGATTCAGATTTACTTGTAATTAGCTAATCTCTAGTAACCATCTCAAAATCCTGCGAGTGATGCATTTTGGAATAAGTTCACAGCTGCAAAAAGATGGGGAAATAAAGATATAAAGTACAGGTGTATTTGTAAACTGGTACACTTATATCATTACACATGGTGCTTATTCACTTGTGTGTAGAAGAGGCAGATATACGTTGCTTTCAACTCCATTTTTTATACTTTTATGTATTTAAGAATTTTTAGTATAGATGCATGGAAAACTAAACTGCATTTGAAATACAGAAGAGTACATGTTGTCTCATTGGAACACAGCACTCTTCTTACTCACTACTCTTTCTGCAATCCTTCTCCCTCCCCTTTTTTTTTTTTTAAAGAAAGACAACTTCTTTAAATGTGACTCTCAGCACTTCCTTTCCTGAGACTGAAAATTCAAAGCAAAGCACGGTCAGAAAGAGCAGAGACGAGTCAAAAGAGAAAAGCAGTCAGGATCTTCAAACATCCCAGCAGTCCTGTGTAGTTTATTCAGGAGTGCTGAAAGGCAGAGACCATGACAGGAGGAAAAGCTTAGGTACACAGAAAGCAGCTAGAGACACACGCTGGAAGAGAAGGGAGTTAGAATTCGGATTGCCGTTGCGTTCTGCTGGCAACCCAGTTAGCAAAACCTCCACACTACTTCAAGGTTTATCTTTCTTCTACAGAACAACTATCTTTGTGAGTGGTTCCTTAAACCATTCCTAAACAGTAGGAAAAAAATGAATAGAAGTTTTCAATGTTCATGTGACCTTGTGAAAAATCGGTCTTAGACTTGAAATGTGCTTACTTATTAATAAATTTATATTCATTTATTTTTGAAGACCCTGGCATGACTTCAAATAACTTTCAAAAACTGGCATGTACAGGCTGTACAACTAAGGATGGGAGAGAATTCTAAACGTTAACAGTCCTGGAACATATCTGTTGTGTGGTTTGGGTTTTTATTTTCTTGGTTAATCATTTTAAGAATCATTGGAGTAAAAAAAAAAAAAAAAAAAAAAAGGGGGGGGGGTGGGGGGCAAGGAAAAGTCCACCCCAAAAGATACTGGGAATTTGACCTCTGTGTAGTGCCAACAGGAAATAATGATCCTCCAAAAAACAGTTTAACTTGTGCAACATGCCCAAGAAGAAAAGATTTAAAGGGTCAGTCTGTACCATGAATTAAATAATCAGTTTTAAGGGCAATTAGAGACAAAACTGATTATTTTTTATGTTGTGGTTGAGCCTGCGAACTTCAATCACAAGACGCATCCTATTGCACTAGGTATTATACGAACAGAGACGTGGCCTTTGTAAACTTCTATGCTAGGTAAAAGCAGGTCGGAGTCAGTCAGCCTGTGTTTTAGAATGGTTCCAAGTAATCCATATCGGTAAAGAAGTTCACGCCAAAGGGTGATCTCCTGAGGTTAGCAACTGCTTGTTTAAACACGGAAACGTCTCTTCTGGGCACTCTGAAACCCCTGTGACATTGTTACCGGGAACTGTGATTCTTTCGATTATTTGTAGGGAGATGGCAGTAAACAGACTGTTGCTAAAGTCATGATCAGAAAAAAGGAACAAAAGGATTTCATTGATTTATACGAAATACAATATTTTAAAAGCAAGGTATGATTTTTCAATTAGGAAAAGGCATAATACTGGTTTCATTTTTTAAGTCAGCAGATGTAGTACAAAAAGGGAAAAAGATTAATTTAAATGACTAATAACCCATCCACCAAATCTTGAAAAATATCATTTGAAAAAACACAGGAAAAGCCCAATACGTATTTATATATTTTTAAAAGAACTAAAAGAGATGTTTCAATAAAAAAGGACAGTTTGGAAAAAAATGAAAACTTGCCAGATGACAAAGATATATTCCAGTCATAAATTATCAAGTCATTTGCAAGCTACCTTTTAACATTAATTTAAACATCATTTTATCTGCCCTCCCAACTCCTCCTTCTATCTGCTTTTAAGGTCACAGGTAGATTTTGCCTTCAGCTTAGATTAGGGACACATTTTATTCTCCTGATAATTTGCAGAAAAACAACAGCATTTTCATCCGGATAGAACACTTGAGCACTATATTGGTGGGATGTATTTAGACATCACTTCTATAATCCTATCGCATTATTCTCCTAATCACAGTGTTTAATAAGCTCAGGTGCAAGACTACAGTTCCCCAAGTAACGAAGGCACTTGTTTATTCTCTACCCATTAAGGTACCGATGCTTAACGAAGTAATTTAGCAAAAGTTGAGTCATAAATCCTTTACCTAATCCTAATTTATGTTTTTTTTATTGTTTGTTTGTTACTAAAAAGGAGGCCATCTATGCCCTCAAAAAAGAAAACCGCCACGACAGCAACCAGCCTGGAGAAAAGGGGCGACGCAGTAACTCAGCTGGCTGCAGGCAGGAAGGAGGGGAGCCTCACTCACCTGCAGTGCACCGTGATCGGGTGGTTTCCCGTTTGCTGCTGCTGCTTCTGCACGGCTGCAATCAGGTCAATCATCCCTTTTCCTTCAGCAGGAATTCCAATCTCCGGCCACCCGTGGAAATGAAACTGTCGGATGAGCCTGCTTTGCTTCTCCTGGTTACTCTACACGTGCACAAAGAACAGGTTTTAGGCAGTTATTATTTCAAAATGGAAACACACTTCTTACCGTAAATATTCTTAATATACATTTTGTTTCATTATGATAAAGGGGGCTATTTTCAACCTGGTCCATAATATATTAGACAGGCAGACCTGAGAGTTCTGCTTTTTAATTCCCTGCGCGCTCTGCTGATAATTTACCCCTATAATTTCCCTTTTGATTTGCACAGCTGTTTCATCTGAGTAGTTCTAAGGATATATACACTTAAAGATTATCATTTTCAGTATCAATCATTTATGACTTTTATCATCCAAAGGAAAAATCCAAAGTTTCAGTGAAAAAATTCAATTCATGAAATTTACTCATCTTTGTCCAACACCACCTGTTACTAGGAAATTTAAAAATTATTTTCCTTGCCTGTATGCCTGCTAATTAAAAGCAGCCCTAAATGGCTACTTGTATCATGCTAATTTTGTCACATAATCTGAATGTTACATTGTTATTTTGAATATAATTACAACAGGCTGGTTTGGAATGGACCTTACCAGTAGTGTTAAAATTCTAATGTTAAAGATAAGGAGGAGAAACAGAAAATAATCTGAGAAAGAAAAAAAGAGAATACTTTGACATTTGTGCTTCTTTTTGTGATGTGACTAGCAGTAGCTGAATTTTCTGATTCTGTGTTATTTACCTTTATCCTGGCAATTACTTCTGAAGTGAACTACATTGGAACCTGTTCTGCTAATGGATATCTACTGAAAAAAAGTTTGGTGATCAAGTCTTTTGTCACTGTTTTGTACCATACAACTTGGAACACTTAACTGTCCTGGGGAAAAAGGCTTGGTCGATCCTCCTCCCCCCCCAGCTCTGCAGAAGATGTTCTAACATAATATTACTTTAAATATTACTGATGGGGTCTACCTGTCTATACTCGGGACACTCCAGCACAGTAAGTTAGTTACTCAGATGTTCTTAGATCTACAGCAACAGACATTAAGGATGCAAGGTTGTAATGCACAAATGTTGCTGTTTGGATGTGAATTAAAATTGTTACTTGGGCTTTAATCACTTTCCAATATAACAGAAGTCAAAACGTGGACAAGAACTCTATGCTTCATGAAGTAGCTTCATGTCTTATCCAGCCTTCATGAAGAAATACAGAGCACTCTGACTTTAAAGTCTTTTGCTTTGCGTGTGCCACATATTTAAGTGTATAATGTCTGTATAATGTAATGATTATTTAAATGTATGATACTAAAACTTTCACAAAAAAATATTTTTTTCAAAAACAAAAATGCAAACGAGTTCCTAAAGAGATGCATGCCCAGAAGGACCAAACTGGTTTGAGTGAATCATGCCTGTAACAGAGAAACATAAATAAACAGCTGGTAGGCAGAGGTAAGTACACGGGCTGTAAACTTCTTCAGAGTTTTAAAACGTTGAATCAAATTTTCAGCTCTGCATGTGGGAGATGGTATAAACTGCAATGACAGCAACAACAACCAAAAAAAAAAATCCAAAAAACCAAGATAACCACTTTGATCAAGGACATGTTTTACAATCAGAATTTTGCTTAAATTTTACATTTAAACAAAACGTTGCATATAAGCTTCCACTCCACTGATAAAATGTTAGATGATGACTAACCACAGTTATCTTCAGGTAGAAATTCCAGCATTTAAGTAATCTTATTTGTAAATAGCTTCCAATGCAAAAATAAAAATAAATTTAAACACCATACCTGACTGTACGTAACTATGAAGTCCCTTACGCTTATGGCATCTAAAAGGCTGTCATTCTTTATTTCGACGGTTATCTCTCCGTGAGTCACAGAGCCCTCTGACGGCCAGTACTGGAAGCATTTTTCCTGCAAAATTGAAAGGGAATCATACATGTTCCTTGAAATTTTTTCCTGTTATCTAATTTTGCATGAGTTTCCACTATAGAAGGAGGTCTTAATGAACATGTTCTAAATACTTTGGAGTGGAATGGCTAATAACCCCTTGGTTTATATAGCAATAAAATACTTCCACAATATAGGCCATTAGGATAAAAAGGATACAGAGATTAGGGGTAGTTAATATTGCTTTGTAAACAGATTAGAGTAAAATTAACACCTAAACGTGATGGAATGTTTTTAAAAAGTCTCCCAAAAGCAAACACCACCTCCCAGACCCACCCTGAAACACCCCGGCTGCAGAGCCTGCGGAGCCCTGAATCTCCGGCGCTGCAGCAGAGGGGGATACAGGCTGCTTTTCATTACTCGAGAGCAGCGTTAGGCGGGTTCGGAATAAGCCACTGGAGCTACGCGCTGGCGAAACAGCGAGGGAATCTGGCAGGAAAGCTTTGCCCAGCTGCCCTCCGGTCCAAACCAGCTATTCAAGAGGTGTCTGCTTCAGGTGCCCCCGCCTGCGTTGGGCCTTTGATGGTGGACTGGGCCCGTTTACAAAGCACAGTTCTCAGGAGTTTAGGGGGGGTTTTCTGACAGTTCAAGCAAAAGCAGCAAAATTGGCCTATGCCTCATAGCGAAGCAGCAGGTCATTTTAGAGAAGGCAAAAGAATCTTCCATTACTAGAATCTGCAGGAAACAAATATTTTATCTAACGTTGACACTCATATTTATTGCATTTTTAAGACCATGAGGAGGGTTTGCAACTGTTAATGGAAATTGCTTTGCTCGAGAAACTGCATGACTCATACCTGCTCCCTTTCTTGAACTTCTGTGAGCATAACTATAGTGTGACACTTCCACTCCCAAACCATTCGCCAGAAATCCTCCACCGTATGCGGAAGCGGTCCTTGCGTGGCAATGAAGTAATCCTTCTGGCGATAGCCCTACAGAGAAAGAACACATACATTTGTACAGTGACACGGGACACTTATTTCAAATCCGGGGTATATTTTCAAACAGTCTTTGGAATCTACCCCGAACTTCATGCAAACAGCTATGCCCCTCAATAGACACCTGATCAACCTTTTCAAAGTTATGGGAAGGGAAGTAATAACAAATTGGTTTTAGTTATTTATTTCCTTTATTCTAGGAAACAGAGTAAGTTAGAATCCAACTTTAGATGAGTCCAAGAGATTTAAAAATGTTGGGAAAAAGAGAGGAACGGAGACATAAAAAAACTGAATGAGGATGGAGCCCGAGTTGCTTCCTTGCTTAGAGACAGGCTCCTCCTGCCTTCAGGCAGGAAAAGCTAGGAAACGCTGCATCCGAGTTGCAAAGACCTGCCCGGCAGCCCCTGCCACGCTCGGCAGGCAGGTAAGCGGGCGTTTGGTCCTGTACGCTGCCAGGCCCCCGCAAGCGCGCTCCGTTCGCTCAGATGTAAAGGAAGAAAACACAACCAAAACACTGCGAGTTTTCTGTTACATCAGAATACTTCCTTACTTGAAAGGTAAAGTGGGTCTGGAGAGCAGTATAATCTGCTGTTAAAATGCCAGGCTAGGAGAAGCTTTTTGAAGAACCAAAGGAATACAAGAGTGACAGAATTCAATATTTGGAACAGCTATTATACAGTTTCTCTCTGAACACTACTTAAATTGGTAAGTTTAAACTGGCTGTTTCCTAACTTGAAGCTACCTCAAATTCTCTGCACACGGTTGTGACACCGAATCTACAAAACATCTGATACTTGCTCACTGCCAGAAATGCAGTAAAAAAACGCTCAAATTCTTCATGTAAAAGGCATAGTCATGAGATGTAAAAGGACACATTTTTGATACAATCTTTTTAGAGGAACCATAGGAGTACTTGTATTCTAGAAGCATGCTTAAATCGTGGTTAAGTATTTCATTCAAAAAGAAAGTTAAAATAAGAGCATAGTTTCAGGCTAGGTCATTGCAGATGATGAGGTTTCTATCCCGCTAACCCTTGGGATGATTTGCAGTGCAAGAGAGAGGAATGATTATGCAACATGAAGTCCCACCTCGAAGGTAACGCCGAGCCACTCCTGGCTTCCCCTTCCCTCCACCCAACTGGGTGCCTGAAGTTAGATGATTTGAAAACCCCATATGTAACTACCAGTTTGACATTATTCCTAACAAAAATGAATATGAATTGCAGAGGAATGTTGGATGTTAAAGCCCGGGGTCTGGGAAAGCATTGAGAGCATGAGATGAACACAGTGATAAGGCAGAAGTGACCCCACTGTAATCATGGGAGAAATGGCTTTATTCTGATTTTAATTGAAAGAGGACGATCAATTCCTGCAACTCCCTGTCCAAGTGAGTTCACCCTGTCTACCTGCAGAAAAGACATTCATAACTCTGAGTCATACTTGAGGACTTTTTACAGTCATGGCTGAAGGAATCAAATCCTGCAGTGCGAGGTAACTGAAAGGGTTTCACAACGAGAATATTAAGGAACATTAACAACCGCAGCTATTAGCCTTACTGTAGAATTACCATATAACTCACTTGTTGAGCTACACTTCTATTTACATACGGATGTGATCTTCGTAATGATCATCCACGATCCTCAATCACTAACAGGGTTTTATTGCTTAAGGATATAATTAATTCTCGTATTTAAATAAAACTGAAACACAATAGACGGTGTTGCCCAAGCTTCCAACAGCAAGGCGGGAACAAAGTTAGGAATTGAGCAAGGCCTCCCCAGGTAAATCAGAGCTCCCAAACACGATGATATCCTTTCCCCATACTAAATATGCCGGGTTTTTGCTCTGCCAGTCAGCAAAGTGCATACTCAGTATATTTTTTCACCCGCGTGCAGATAATGGAGCAGTTAGTTCCAATTACAACTGTTAGCTGTAGAGCTAATTAATCTGTTTCACTGTTTTCTTAGGATTTAATAAAAACCTTAGTTTATAAATCTAACCACAACAAGAATGTTTAAATTACATAACCATTTAAACTGAAATTGAAAACATCAGAGTAAGATAAGAAACGCATGTGGAAACTCATAAGCAAAGCCCAAACAGCAATGTTAATGTTCTTCATAAGCGAAGTTGACAGTGTCTCTTTAAAAAGACTCAGCAGCAACAACAAAGTATTTGTCTTTCAGTTTAAATACGTTAAAATTTTTATACATACATCTATGAAGGAAGCATTGATGTAGTCTGTATACTCTTGACCTCTTTTCATTGACAGAATCACTCTATTAAAATCATCTGAAAAATAAAAACAAATACTTATTCTTTCTTTTGCTAGCTGTATGTTGACTGCTCTGTTATTACGTTTGTGAAAGAACAACAACAACAAAAGATTTATCTGAAAGCCAGAAAGAACGACTTCAAGGCCTTATCCAGGATTTACTAAGTGCGGGGCGGATGGGGCTTGGGTTTCTGCTGTTTGTTTTTCCATTCACACAGGATATGTCAGGCAAGTTCAGAAACTTTCATTTTCACAAGCGGACATTAACAACGCTGCTCAAGCGGATGCAGGGAATCGCAGCGAAATACAGAAGGCATGGTTGTTGAAACGGTGGAACTGCTGTATTATTTCATGCAGTCCTGAGAAATATCTGATCATAATATATTTTATGTTGAAAAAGTTTAAAAAGGAAAAAAAAATGCAGTAAAGCCAGAATTAATTCCTGCAGACATTTTGCAAGGACACTGAGATACTGCTGTTACTGTTGAGTGAGTTCTCCAGAATCTTTAGCACAGACCTGCCTGCAAAGGAGGCGGCAAAACCAAAGGGAAGGCTAACCAAAACCCTGTCCTGGCTAAAAAAACAAAACTGCTGGGCGGGACAGTACAACCAGGTCTTGAACGGACTGGAGTTATACAGGCAGAGAAGTTCAGTCATCTTCTCTTGAAGACATTTGTAGTAATTATTTGCAGAACTACAGTTTCCGAGTCTGGGCAGGAGCTCTGCTCTTGAGTTCATCCCAACATGGGTACACGCGGATGGGAGACGTGGTGTTACCAGCATAGAGCGATAATGTTTACTTATGACAACGTTATAAGAACCATGTATTTATAACACTTGTTTCTATAGATACAAAACTGATCATCTTACATGGAATAATCTGGATGACTCTAGCTTTTTTCATGTTTGCGGGAAGATTGCCAGTTCTCATGTTCTCCTTCATTATTCGAACATTGGTTAATTTCTGTAAGAAAACACAGATTTGGGTAAGGGCCAGTTGAAACGGAAGCAGTTCTCTCCCACCGTGTTTCTCCCGGCCTGGGCTCCAAGGATGCCCAAGCACCGTTACAGGGTCCAGAGCAGTAATGCAGCCAAGGAGAGACTGGACGACCTTCACAAAAGTCATTTTGTTGCCCTGTCTATAGAATGTAATTAAAATAACAGTCTTCCATAATTTTTTTTCATATCGATGAATATTTAAGAACCTGAACACGTTTCCAGGGTACACCAATAAATTTTAAGAGCAATAAAATAACAGCAAACTCCCTCCCTGCCCGTTTTTTTTTTTAAGGCTTGCTTGGGCCTGGCTTTCCGAGGGCACAGAGTACCTGCATCTCTAGTCAAAATCGCCGGGCATGGCAAACCATCGTTCCCTGTGAAAAAGGGCTGCTTAAATGTGATATTCGGAAATTCCCTTTCACAAAACCAGCCACTTTTGAAAACGCGTTTGCCTTTTTGTCAAAGGACTGTCATTTGTGTCTCTCCAGCCTTTAAGCAACAAGAGAAAGGCTGACGAGAATCGTGAACACGGCTCAGCCGTAGCATCTCCAGCCGCAGCTCGGCAGTTCTGTCCAAAGGAGTTCCAGCACGCCGAGCTCCGACATCAGTCTTCTCATTTCCACATATTGATCACAAAAAGCCAGCATTTTTGGTTTCTCCATTTGGGTTTTCTCTCAACAGAAATGCTAGATATTCAGCGCACGATCTGAAAATTCGCAGTAATTCCCGCTACAGTCACGACTAAGTTAACATTTGTGTTGACTTGTTAATTAGGTGCAATATAAATCCAGCTCCATTTTCCAGCATTATCTGATCTGCTATCGAGCATATGGCCAAACAAATAGTTCCATTTTACTTTTATAAGCAAAGATTACTGAATGCATATAGGAAAAGGTCAGTAAAATGATGTAGTCTTCAATCAGCATTTTTAAGAAGAGACTGTTAAAGCAAGGCCCCGGTACTTGTCCCCACACGTTCCACTCATCGCAGGCACAGAATAAAATAAAAGAGTTGTTCAGTTTGGACAGTTTTTTTTTTTTTTTTYTTTTTTAAGGTCATACTTCCCCATTTTTGAGGTATCTTTTTGGTCTAAATGTTGAAATCTTAGGGCAAAGGCTTACTTTAAATACTTACTTTAAATTCTTCTTCTAGCCCTATTTTGACAAGATTTGGCGCTGTACTGTGTGATGTCTGTAGATGTTTTTCTAAGGATGACACATCTAGTTCCGTGTCCCCATAGAGGTAGTATTCAAGTAAGGCTTGATAAATGAACGAATATTGCATCTGCAACGAACAAACGACAAGCACGTTAAGTAGACTGAAAGCAGTGAAGTGAAACTGTATCAAATCTGGCACTTCCTCTTCTCTCATTTGGTCAACAATCATCAAAATACAGTTTAAGCTAAAACAGAGTTTTCTATTTTATCACTCAACTTTCTATAAAATTCCATCCTATCACGTATAGGGAAAACACGGACGTGATTACTAAATGAAACGTGCCTTATGGTGGTTTTATCACAGCCCTGACTTGTCTGGATCTTCTTCCCCAACCTTCTCCTTCTACTGGGTTTTGTTCAGTTCGCAATAACCCAGCTGTGTGACAGAACGGGAAACACTGGGGTGCACACGAGAGCGAGGACACAGAGGCACGTGCTACTTTAAATTTGAAAAGCGGTGGTTCCAACCAGTTAAAGTCTACTTACATCAGTCTGAACCATTTGCGGACGCTGATTCCGGATTCTGGAAACAAACTCGAAAACATCAACCCTCTGTTCCGCGTGCATCATATCTATTATGGCATCTATAACGATAAACGTGCCTGTTCGACCCACACCAGCACTTCAAAAGAAAAAAAAGACACTTAAATGAACCACAAAGTCTTCACGAATTGCTACAGCAGAGACATAGGTAGAACTTAGGCTGTTTAGACTGGATTGAAATACTGGGAAACACAAAGTCTCATTTTTGACTTCAGTAGTGATATCAATACAAAAGGAGCTCAGTTTTTAACAGAAAAAGTCACCCTTTTTTCCAGCTCAGAAATGATAAGATTGAAATTATATTAGAAAAGATCTCTGGGGAAAAAAAATTGTATTTGACCATCTCTAATTATTCAGTCTAAGGAAAGAATGGAATTTTCAATATTTTTTCTTACTTCTGAGATCCTTCTTGTGTGGTTGCTGTTGCATGTTATTTTGAAAACGGAAGTTGTTAACAAGTTCTACACTGTTTAATACAGCTATCCCAAAATATCATTTTACATCTCCTTCAACAGCCACGAGAGGGAGCAAGATTATTATAAATTATACTACTTGAATGCCTTTTGGCTCTTCCTTTCAGAGGAAAAGGGCATGGCATCCTGTGCTAGGCATTAATAGTTCTCCTTTAACCTTCTGTTCGCTTATTTTGTACAGCAACTGCTGTAAGGTCAGAGAAACACATTCTAAAACATGACAAAAACTTCTCCCCTCATCCCAGCGTTCCCGAAGATACAGACTAGCTTTCGGCAAGGAAACACTAAAGTTTTAAATAATACCGGAAAAACTAATGGCATGCATAGTGCTACTTGGTTCATACGTATATATATGTACACACACATACAGTCTTAACAGCAAATGCTATGTAACATCAAAACACTATTCCAAGTCTGCTTGGAATGATGTTAAGTCTGCTGAACCAAGCAGGCAAATCAAGGAACTCGGCTCTCCACTGAAATTTCACAGAACTTCTTCAGGGTACAAGGGCCCATTGTAACCTTCTGCCTCCAAATTCCTTTACATTTACTCATCGATTTGGCAGGTTCTTCTCCTTTCCCCTCATGCTCTTCCCCTCTTCCAGCCGTTTCCGTTTCTCCCATTCCCACCGCTGCGACCTCCCCTCCCACTGCTGGAGCAAAGCTTGCCTCCCATGCCTCTCACTTCCTTGCATTCACACTCGACTGCTATGGATGAGTCCACCTCAGTGTCTCCTACTTGCCTGACTCACAGTTTAGCAGATATTTCCCTCTTCCTGTCCTGGAAGCCACCTCTGAGCGTGGCTTGCTCATCTTCGGTTCCCACTTGTCCATTACGTACACCGGAGCCCTGCTCTCAGCCCCGCCTTGGCTTCCTGGCTTCTCTTCCCTTTGCCGATACCATCCCTTTTCCCAGATCCACCTTCCCTCGTGCACTTAACTCTTTCGCCGCCTCACGGTTAGCTCACTTCAGATGAGCTTTGCTCCCTCATTCTTGCTAAAGCTGATAACTTCATCATCGACTCTTGCCTCAAAACCTCATTGATTTTATCCATCCTTGCCCTCTTTTGGGGTCTCCTTTACTCCGTTATTCCTCCTCAATTTCTCTCTCTGCTTGAGAGAGTAACATTTGAAAAAAATATATTTTGGTAGAAACTTCCAGCTCCCCCTCCACATTGTTATCTGCTGTTCTTTACTTCCAAATGCTAAATTAGCCCTTTACTAACGTAAAAGATTCTAACTGAGCTGTTTTTGTCTAGAATGACTGGATGACGTTTTTCTAAAGGCTCACTCAGAAATGCACCGTTACTACCGATGAGTTTCCCTTTCCTTTCCCCAACAACTCAATAGTGTCATATCCTGAGCAGGAAAGGAAATTAAGTGTCACCTTTTTCAGTCTTTATTTCTAAAGTATACGGAAATACTGTGCTAGTCCCAAACGCTGATACGTAGCGGTGCTATTGCGTTCTCTTGGACTGTTATATTTAAGTCACTGCATATTTGTAATGAGAGATGTTTTATTTTTACCATTCCTTACCATTACCTACTGCAGTTAGTTAGTCTAAGTACAGAATGTCCCCTGGTGAAAATAAAGCTCAAATCCAGTATTAGCCTCCACTGAACATCACAGAAAAAGGCTGTATGTGGGTTTTCACAGGAAAGACTATGCGAGACAACCAAAATCATCTTTTTCCTTCTTAAATTTTGCTTTAAAGACTCTTATGAGTTCTAACCCAGCAAGGTCTGTGTGGAAATGAAGAAACACCAGGCTGCCTGGTCACGACAACCATGCTCTTTTCCAATGGTGCACACTGAATTTTCAAAGGCTCTTTGAGAGTATTTCTAGATGTCTAACACAAGCAGCAGCAAAGAATGAAACGCATGAATCTAAAACCATTACCTTAAAAACAAAGACCAGAAAGACAAAGGCGTTATTCTTTTCATTCTAATCTCAATAATGGTTCCTGAGAAGACACTTCTTGCTTAGTTGTAAGCCTACAGTTGCTGTAGAGGTTGTAATTATTCTTTTAAAACTGATTTGGAGTTTGTTTGTTGTTTTATTAACATTAAATTTCCAGGAGTTTAGCAGAAACCTTTAAAAGCAGGAAACTCAAGTATTTGTGACCGAATGAGTACGAATATATTCTACATTGGTACGCTGGTACATTTTCAAAATTGCAGCATTTAAACCTCTTAAATGCAAGTCTTCATTTAAAAATTTCTACTCATTTAATGGATAATTTATACAGCAAATGGCAATTTTGTTGTGGGAAAAGTGAGGGATGAATTCTCAGAGGAGCAGTTAGTAGCAAAGGTCACAGATTTGTATTACAAGTCTGTTTTTCTGACAAAGAACATAAGTATGCCAAAGACTGGATCTCACTCATGGATAAAAAACTTCTTTTTCAGTATTAAAGTGACAGCAAAGACAAATCTTTTGAATTCCTTCTTACCTTGGGCTCTAAAAAAAGCTTAGCATATTATTGCAACTTTTTTTTTTTTTTTTATTTTAAACAAACTTTGTAGCCTTCAACAGAAAATAAATACTTAGCCTTGGCATTTTATACACAATTCCAGCGCGAGCTAACAGAGTGGCTTAAAGAGCACGTACCTACCTACAGTGTACTACAATTGGTCCGGCATGCGCAGGATTCAGTGCTTTGACTTTTTTCAGAAATTTCAGCATCCCGATAGGTGTGAAAGGCACTCCAAAATCAGGCCAGCTGGTAAAATGAAGCTGTGTAACAAGCCTTGGAGCTTTACAAGCGTCATGAAGCTGCTAGGAACACACAGGCTCTGAGTTTGACATTTCGAGTTTCACGCAAAGATTTATACACAAACTACTATGGTTATTTATTACTTGTATTCCTTCAACATTTAGATCCTGCGTCAAAGATTAGGAGATAACAGTGCACGTACAATACAAACAGAGTAAAATTACCATATATTATTTTTTCCATGAAAACTGGAATAATCCCAGGATAGGATATATTAAGAATGAGATTCACAACTTATGTTAACGATGGATCAAATCTGAAGTCTTTTTCCCACTTATCAAATCCTTATGACACCTCTTTTAACAGCCTCAGATGACACTCACAAAATTTGGTCTAAAACTTCAAGATCTGCGTCAACCACAAGATGCAAAATGCCAACTTTTACAAGCTGTTTTATAATGTTTTATAATGAAAAGGATAAAGATGTGTGGACACACATCTGACACCAACACCTTAGAGGCCAATTATGGGTACTACGGAGCTGCATCTCACCAGTCTATATTATGCATGAAAAACGAAAGGAGAAGAGTTATGGAGTTAAGGAGAAGAACCTGGCCATCTACTGACAGTTTCAGAAACTGAGGTACTCTAAGATTAAAGAAGAGATACTGCGGAAGCAATGGCAGTATAGCCACAGCGTTCTGTTTCACTTGCATTTATCAACCACAATCTATTCTTAAGCTCAGATGGTAAAAACTGTCTCCAAGGCCAGTCATCCCTGGCCTTTTTTTTTTTTTTCCTTCCTTCTTTCTTTCTTTCTTTAAGGCTGTTAGCCAAAGTGCTAATCAAGGCCATTTATTTCAGTTTGGGGAACTGGTTTGTTCGGTAAGCCTACATGGTCTCCATCAGTGGAGAACCAAATCTTAAAAACACATATTCAGTAGAGATCCACAAGTGAAAGGCATCCGATTCCGTTCATAAACGTCCAGCCCTTCAGCTCATCCACAGCGCTTGTGTCTCGTTTCTGGTACAACGTTCCCATTCTGCCTTCTGAGCATGTTTTTCACAAGCATCTTTATCAGCAATGCCTTATCAGCGATCACTAGTCCCGCTAAAGTAATCTCCACCCTAAACCAGCAACGAACACTTTAGAGTTCAGAACCTCTGCCTAAGGTCAAATGAATCGACATGCATTTTTTTTGAGGACTTCACTAGCTCTCCCTGTCCCTGTGCATGGCAGTAGCGTGGTTTAGCACCTCTCACTGGGCACAGTAGCTGAACTAAATGTTACGGGTGAGCCTGAAGGCTTTGCTCTGAACTGGTACAAACACAGCCCTCCCGTACGGAGGGAGGATCTCGAGGAATTTGCCCCCCTTACAGGGCAACACACAGTGGACCTACACTAAGCCACCACCACTGTCCTCTCCTGTGGTCTTCTGGACACAGACAAAGCCTTAACTTTTGCACAAGAACAACGATACAGCAGAAATCAAGAAGCTTTAATACTGTCTGACTTTGGCCAACTAATATCCATAGACTACTCCAAATACCCACAAATTGACACTTTTTTCTTTAATCTATGCAATTTGTCCCCAAAAAGGTCAGACCACCTCTCCTATGCCCCCTCCCTGCCAATCCAAATGACTGATGTGGATGGTAGGTGGCTACAGACAAGACCAAAGCTGAGGGCAACGTGCTACGACCCGCTGAGTTGTGGCAGACACCGAACATACCATCCTGTAACAATTTGCTTTAAAAATTAAAGCAAAGACCCAGCAAGAACGTAGTTACTCACGGACTGAACGCAGAACTTGCGAATGGTGTAGTCCACGAGGACGATACAATCTTCCACTGACACGCGGATACTTCCGTAGGTCCAGCACCCTTGATCAGGCCAATACTGATAACATTTGTCCTGCATAAACACACAGTCGGTTTTATAACACTGAGACCAATTTCCTTACTGGTCACACAGAGAATAATACAGTTATTTGAAAATAACGTACATAAGTCTGTACCGGAGTATATAGAGTTTAATTATCTGACACAATACAACTTTAACACTTTGCTCAGACTATTGATGCTTTTATTTATGCAGAGAAGGGTAAGAATAGCTTTGGAGTTTTTTTTAAACCAGACAGACCCGAACAACTTTTTTTTTTTTTTTTGGCTTGGGGGCTTTTCGGATAGTAGAGAGAGGACTTTTTGATACCTCGACCCTTTATTTTTAAGCTTTAGGTGCAGTTAGTGAGAAACGTAAGGTAGTCCTCGTGTAGGAGTCATCAGGAACATCAAGTTTTAGCAGCTCTGGCCTCTCATATTAGAAACGCGCTCTTCTTATAGACCGCCTGTGCTGTTTGAGCTTGGTATGGCAATACTACAATTACAGTAAAATAAAGCAGGAGCACCACCTCGAGTAGACAAAAAAGGAATGTCTTTCCTCATAACTGCTCTCAGCTCAGAGTCTCTCGATTATCTTTTCTTTCTTGTTGTAAAAAAATGCACAAAACGGTTATAAAAGCACACCTGCAAACACTGATACGGTATATCAGTTATCACAACCTCCTTCCCAAGGAAGGTAAACTACTGGACTTTATCAACATTATTTCACAACTGGCAGGAGAGGTCACCCTTGAGCAGTGGAAAAAAGGTAGCGTTTTCAGTAACTAGATAATATTCCCTCTGCTCCGACTCCTTACTTTCACAGCTATAGGGGAAGCCAAGATTGATTTTTGGGGCACATGTTTTTGAGAACCTTACATATTTCAGCTGAGAATGTAGCATGATCAGTGTAGCAAATTGTCTCCAAGTAAAAAATAATAATAATAATTAAAAAGCATCTCTTTTCAAAGGTATTTTTGATGGTGCATTTCCTTTTTTTTTTTTTTTTTTAATTTAGCTCTTTAATCTGTGAAGCAAAGACGTTAAACACATTAGCATTTTAATAAGCGTCTCGATGCTCAGCCAATACACTTAGAAAGCCTAACGCAACAGGGGGAGAGGACGAGTAAGGGGGGAACGTGGGAACATGGAGCAACAGAATTACTCTCACAAGAAAGAAGGGTTGTTTCTTAATTGTTAATTGCATATGCCAAAAAAAATCATTTTGAAACATAATACTCAAAAAAAGGAATAATGTTTTAATCTTCATTTCTAGCCAAAAAAGCCTAAGTCCAGACTTCCTCGCACTGTGACAAAAAAAGCATTTGCCTTTGGCTATGACAAATGGGCTACGCAGGACAAAATTACCGTCAGATATTTCTCCTTGATATCTACTTACAAAACTTTTATTTTGAAAATTGAAACTACGCTTGTTAGCAGAAACTCAGAGGCGCTGAAAGGGACTGGGAAAGGAAGCGGTTAGCAATACTGAGGGCCAAACGCTGAGCTGCCCCAGACTGCTCGTTTCTGGAGCATCCCTGCTAAGGGAGATCCGCAATCAAACTGGAAGCTACTTACCTCTTTTCTTTCTTTCAAGTTTGTTAACATGACGATAACTGCAGACTTCTGCTCCCAAATCATCCTCCAGAAATCATTGACTGTTTCTTGTTTAGGTCCTGAATACATAGAATACAGTTCCATTTAAGAGACAAAAAAGACCAGGAGCATCCCAGCTGACCTGCTGCTGCTGCGCACCGGCTGCCCACCCGCAGCTAGGTTGGCCACCAAATTCCCAGCTTTTGAATAGACCACATATTCCTTTTAAAAATCCTGTTTTCTTCTACACTGTTATATGCAGTGGAGCTTCTACTGTATGGTGGGGGCTGTGTAATTCCTAAGAAGTCCTTGAAACACCAGTAATCCCCGTGAGGTCTGGCAGGAGGGCTCAGAGGGGACGACAAAGGATGATTTGTCACGACGCCGCTCTCCCTATCCACTATAGCGTGATTCTTCCTCCTTCAAACCCTCAGTAAGTGGTTGAAAAAAAGAAAAAAAGAAAAAGAAAAAAGAGAGATGAAGAAGCAGACCTCTCCTTCGCTAAGGAGAGGAGCGGAAACCTCAGCTCTAAAGGCAGTAGGTTACCGTACGCTCACTTCAGTTTCATTTAAACTGTCAGCTCTAAATCCCATCTCCTATTTGGCCATCATCTGCACCTACGATAGCCTTAAGACATTTCTAATGTTAAACAGTTTTAGTCATAAAACGTACACAAGAGAGAGATGAAAATAAATTACCTTGTGCCGCTATAAATTTATTCTTTTCTTTATAACCCTAAGGAAATAAATATCATGTAGTTAAAAGATGAAATGCCAGTGAGCGCTAGAAGACAAACACCTATTTAATATTAATTTCTAGTCAAAACTAGCAGCTTGGCTAACAGTGGGAAACTGTCAACTTACATCTAAATAGGATGCATTAATGTAGTCTGAAGATGGGACTCCATCTATTTGGGTCAAAATCACTCTGGAATGATCATCTGGAAGAGAACGCATTACAAGCACGTTTACATCAGAGCTACAGCTTTTGAAGCAATTCAAAAATACATTAATTCTTGGCAAGTAGCAGGGCAAGGAAAGCTCCGCTAGCAACCGTATTGCAAAACACCGGTCGAACGAGCTACTCCCCACGAGCCCAATCCCGTTGACTTCACGCTGATGGGCTCTGGTGTCTCTCAGCTTCGTCTGAGCATATTGTTCCCAGCTCCAGTTGAGAAACTTCTGCCATAAAAATCTTGCTCTGCTCCCACCCTGGAAGGTCACTGGGACTGTGTCTGGAGAGCACCAGAAGCCCAAACTTGCCCATATTTTATTGCCCCAAACTCACCTGAGATACTGAAATACCACTTTGACAGATTCTACTTTGGCAGAACTCCTGCTGAGGTTTTAATCTCACAGCACCCGTCATTACCATTAAAGAAAAGCATAACGGAGAACAATCATTAGCTAGAGAGACACCATAGCCAAAGGAACAGGTTTTGCCCAAACAAATACAGAAAGACCATTCGTGATAAGCGAAATCACATCACTGGAGCAGCTCCAGCCAAGGAGCGTCACCAGAACGCTCAGCGCCGCACGGGCGGTTAATTGGCTAGTTTCAATAAAAGGTAGCGTCTTACAAGGAAGGATGTTGGGGTATCTGTTTTTCTCCCTGTTTTCTTCCTTATTTGCCATTTCAAATGTTCCCTGCATATGTCCAGGCGTCAATGACTGAAAAAGAAAAAAAAAAAACCACCACACCCAAGTTAGTGTGTTATAACACGGCTAAACGTTAACTGCACGTGGCTCACCGAAAAGCTGCATTTTCGCATGATGTCCTGCATCCAACAGAATTAAACATGTTTTAATTTCTTTTTCTTTTTTTTCTTTTTTTTTTTTAATAACTTTCCCTCATTAATCTAAAATCGGAAATTTTGCCCCGGGAGCTTTCACCACGGAAAACCAGTTCAGCAGTTTGGAAGGAATACGCTATTTTTCCATCAGCAACCGCAGTTATTCAGAGCACTGTCAGAAGGGGCGTTTCTGCTGCAAAATGTCATCTGCCGCGGTGACTCACCGGCCTGTGACCCCGCCACGTGCGTGTGGAGGCATCGCCCTCTCGGGCTCGGCTTGGGGACCTGCTTTTAGCGGTAACGTTTTGGGACGCAAGCGGCGCTTGGCTGCTAAGGGCTCGGCGCGAAGAGCAGGAAACGCCAAACGTCGTGGCGCGGCGGCATCGCGCTCCTCCCGGGCTGAAACTCGCCCTTACGAGCCCAAGCTACGTTTCTGCTGGTAATCAGCCAAATCTGAGATTGCAGATAAATTTAGTCATGTGCTAAATTAAAAACAAAAAAAAAAAAAAAAAAAAAGCAGCCTTGCAGAGCAATCCAGCGCGATTAAGAAGCAAAGAGGAAGAGGCTTCAACACGGGGATGAAGAAGGGCGATGAACAAAACCGCAGGCACCCAACGCGGGACCTTCCCGTCTCTGCAGCCGCACCGGGCAGAGCACGGCTGCTGCGGGAAAGCCCACGGAAACGCCACCATTTCCATACGCGTGGGGGTGGCGGCCGCCACGGAGAAAGCCCAGGTGAAAGCAAGGGAGACGGCTCCAGCAGAGGAGCTGCACGAGGCTCCCCGTCCACCGCGCGCAGCGTAAATGCACACGAAAACGAGAACGGAGCCTCATCGAGCTGCTCCCATTAAACTCCTTAAAAAAAGGTCCATGCGTTGGGCCGCCCCGAGGTAAAATCCCAGCTGTTGTGGGAACGCGGAACTGCCTTCTCCCACCCTCCTCCTGCTTCTCCACCTCACGCAAATCCGGCCCCACCAGAACGGTCATTCTTCTGAAGCGCTCGGGAAGGGGGGAAGGACAACGGCATCGCGTCCCGAGCTGGCTCCCAGCAGCTCTCCCTGCTTGCCTCTCCTGAAACCCTGCGGCAAATTTCCCCCTAAAAGCAGAAATCAGGGCCGCCAGGGTGCGAAAAGGGGGAGGAGGCGAGGACTTCCCAGCTGCCACAGGAGAAACAGCCACCTGCACTCGGGGGGTCGTTGCGCTCACACCACCAAAACTTGTGACCGTAAGTAAAAGAAGGGAGAAAAGGAAAGAAAGAAGAGAGAAAAGGTTAAAAAAAGGCCACCAGTTAAAAAAGCAAGCTACTTTGGGCAAACTAATTAATTCCTTATTTGAGTGAAGCCCATACTTTTCCTAATTAAAGTAATTAATATATATATGCAGTATACAACATAGAAAAGCTGTATGCAAAGTCTAGAACCCCAGAGTTTACATTTTGCATTAAAGACGTAGCTAGTCCTTCTCCAAACGTAACGTCGTTAAGCTTCGAAGGTCAAGCAACAGATTGCTAACAAGCAGGCATCTAGTTCTGCGTCTTCCCGAGGAGACTGCAGGCAAAGAGTGCGATAATGGTTCCCTGGCTCAATAACCTTCTCAGAAACGAAGGGGTGAAAAGGAAGTCGGAGATCCCTGCAGGGCGCTACAGGATTTCCCCTTCGGCAGAGGCTGTTGTGGCAGGATTTCATCCCAAACCTGGCGGCGTTGTGAGCTTCCCATATCTCATTTATTTGAAAAGAGCTAAGGGAAGCGAGAGAGGACCAGGAGCGAAAGACACAGCTTGCTGCGCCCGCAGGACTCTGCGGATGGGCACGGTGTTCGCGTCGCGATCTCATTCCTAGCGAGCTTCAGGACGACAGCTCTTCCTCGTGCTCACACAGGACAACGGTGGAAAGCTACTCTAGAAGACAAGCCGCATTGGGGTAGATAAGCCTGTATTCTCACTGCAGTGTCCTCGTGTTAAAAACTTAAGCTTAAGCCCATGGAGCTCAGCAGAGCACCGCGCTCGAAGCTTAGAGCTTGCAACCAAGAGCGCAGGGGAAAAGACAGTCCCACAAGGAGACGTCGCGGTCCAGGCTTGCTCCTTCCTTCCCTAAAAACTGGGCAATGTCACGCTGGGCTGCCTGAGGAGGGTTTTGAGCTGTCACACCGGGTTGCAGACTGCTCAGTTGCTTCTACCCAGCTCCAAAAGAGGACAAGGTGATTCATCGAGGATGTCCTTCATCATATCCTGATCATGCCACCCTGCGAGTCACAGGGAGCCCAGGCTGGGCTGCGCTATCTCCTGCCACCGCAGGCCCGTTCCCTCCCACTCGGCAGCAGTCCAGAGGTCGAGGTGATGCGTCTGAGGGGCCCGAGCCACCCCAGCATCATCCCAGACCGTCATGTTTTCCACCGCGTGAACCACCGCCGCATCTTAACCAAGTCGAGATGAAAATTTCTAAAGCAAGTGCTAACAGAAAGGTTTGCAGACATTAATCTGGAAACGGAGGCAACAGCCTCGCCATCTTATACTTCAACAACGCGTCAAGCTCATTTTGCGTTGTGCACGATAAATGCAATAAGACTTGTTTGAAAGGCCCCAAAAAGGCGTGCACTCATATCATTTTTCTTTTGCTATAAAGAAAGAAAACAATCTTCCTAGTTGCCTGTCTTCATAAAGGGAACAAATAATATGAAATGAAACAACTGGAGGGTAGCGGGAGTCTCTGCTATTTTAGTTAGTGTACAAATGCAACGTATACAGTGCACTTATTAAGGATAATTTAGGCTTTAAGGATAAAAGCACTGAAGAAGAGAATTAGGCACACAAATCTAAGACAACTGCCTTCAAAAATCCAACCTGCCGCCTATCTCAGTCTACCAGTGCTTGTTTGGCTTGGTTTCACCAGAAGAATCACTTGGAGCCTAACAGCTTTGGCTAGGGCACGTGCCGAGACCCTGCCGGCTCGCCTGAACCCCAGTTCGGGCCGAAATCTCCTTCAAACTCACACGGCAGACATTCGGTTCCTACGGTCCCCGAGGGGCCCGACCCCCTTGCCTGCGCAGCAGCTGTTACAGGAGATGATTGCCCCGTCAAAATATTGCGAATTTGGCCGTTTTGAGGAGCAGACGCAGGCTGGGCTCTCAGCAGGAGGCTGGAGCTGATCTCAGAGCTTCAGGGTCTCGCCGGGCTTCWGCTCTCCAAAGGAGAAGGATTCTACGCAGATGTTAGGAGGCCGCCCCAGACGCCCCATGCTCTAGCAGAAAGGTAAGGGCTGAGCGCGCGCGAGCGGGCARGACGACAGCCGCACGACGGGCAACACCGACGCTGCGTTTCGCTGGGTGCCGGGTGCGCTGGGGCTGCGGGTGTTTGAGGATTTCTACAAAATCTGCGTGAACGTAAAAAACACATCACGCGCTTTTGGAAGCTCGGGATCGCGATGGACACGGTGGGAAGCTTCACAGCAGCCGGACCTTGCTCCAGACCTGCCCATAAGCTCTAGCGCTCCTTGAACAGGCAGTACAGGCTGTGTCATCCGAGTCGCTAAACCATTCCCAGCAACGAGTGGGCGAGTTTCTCAAGATTTCCTCTTTTTCAGCTGCAGTTTCACTAAGCAAACACTGATTTTTTCCAAAGGGCTACGCTGAGCTCGACTTTCTGTCCCAAGTTCAGCATTTACAGGGTCCATGTGAGATTTAGCATTTGCATTCAGGTTTCGCTGGGATCTTTTCTTCCCTCGAGAGGGCAGTTGCCACTCAAAGGGTGTGCTGGAAAGTCATGATAGAAAGTTGCCGGTGCCAAAGGGCACCGATTTCTCCACCACTTTCCTTCTGATACTGAAACAACAGACGTCTCTTTATCATCTTTCCTGTTGCACGCTATAGAAGTGATCACGCTGGTTTTCGACTGTGTCTTTCACTCCCTTTCCCCTCCCGGGCTGAGGAGGTGCTCGAGCAAAGAGCACCCACATCCCCGCCAGCAGCTCCGGGCCACGGGGCTAATAAAAGCCACCGTCAAAGCAGGCTTCAACTACCGTGCTCCCCAGCCGCCTGCAACGCGCGGCCGCTGAGCTGCGGGTGCTGCAGCACGGCTTGCAGCCGCCGCGCCAAGCCCTCGCCGCCAAGCAGAAAGCGACGGGGGGGTTTTCACACGCCGTCAAACAAGCCGCAGGCATAAATTAAGAAAGCAGCTTAATAAAGCCGCCTAATCAAGGCAGGCACTAGCTTCGACACCCCTGCGTTCAGCGCTGAAGTCACCGCTCCGTGCGACCGGCTTCTGCCGGCAGAGGAAGCGAGAGGAAGCGMTAAGAGGCCGGCAAGGGCCCTGCAGAAGGGAGCAGCTAAACCAAAGAGGTGCTAAAAGAGCAGAGGCCAAACGCACCGGCACGCTCCGCTCGCACGCCGCCTCCCAGGGCGGGGAGAGGTTTGCGGGTGTTTTTAAGAGAGCCGCGCGTCTTCGCCGCCGTTCGTTCGCCGGCTCTTTTTGCCCCCCTAAGCGACCCTCCGCGCCGCCGGGCGGACTCACGTTAAACTCCTCCCGGAAGAGCTTCCCCTCATCCGCCGACCGGATCCTGATCTCCTCCTCGAGGTTTTCTACCGGGATGGGAAAGTACTTCTTCGGGCCCGACGGAGACCTGCTGAGCAGCATCACTCTCTGCTGTTCTGCCGGGTCACGGAAAAGGAGCGTTAGGGGCACGTTTACAGCAACAGGCAACGAGCGATTTCAGCTCACAAGCTAACTGCAGCTGGAAGACGACAAAACAGGCTTCTGGAATGAGACTAAAAGCGGCGACGAAGCTGCTCAAATAAAAGAAGTAAACAAAACCACAGGCCAAGCGTCTTTTTGGAGAACATAATAAATTCAAGCAGAACCACACGCTGGTAAAATTAATGGTTTCGGTATTGCCGCCAGATTACAATACGGGCAAGGCAGCCGAAAAGACGCAGAGGAATATTAAAAAATCATCGTTTCGCTCAAGATGCTGCGGGCAGCTAAAGCACGTTATCGCCGAGCAGGAAGCTGCCCTGGGCTATATTTAGAAGCCTGACTTTTCCTCCGACTTATCGCGTTCTTTTTTAACCGGTTCTTCAGCGCCTATGTAGTGACGGGGAACCGATGGAAAGCCCAGATACGACTCTTTCTCATGTCACGTTTTGCTCTTTGTTATGGCATAAAAATCTATAAGCAAGAAACTAACAGTTCCTCCACATTTGCCAGGCTTGAGCGTCTCCTGTGCCCCGCAGGAACGGCCCATGCCGGAGGAAAGCACCGAAAGTACCAGCACGTTTGAAAAATCCAGTGGAAAACATTTGCCSTTTCTGGGAATGTTTTATTTTAGGGCTAAGGGCTTACGGCCCTTCCCTGTCTCATCCCCTTTTTCGTTTCTGTACGGGGAACTAGCCCCTAATTTCACAAACAGTTAAGGATTTTTTTTTTCCTTTTAAGAAGAAACACYGGAATCCTCTTAACACAAGGTCACAGTGGCAGAAATTTGGATCTCAGCTGGCATCCTAATAAAATACTTCGGAAGGGGAACCACAAAGAAAAATATTTGCTGTATCACAACCCAAAGTGAAAGTTGATTAAAAGCAACAACTGGAAGTTACGATCTTTGACACGGAGAGCGTACGGGTGCGCGCAGGCAAACAAACCCCCGGGAGCGCGAGCCTCCGCTTACCTTGCTCCTCCAAGATCCCGTTGGGCATCTTCTTGTCGCCGGAGCTCACCACGGCCTTCCTGTGCCGCCGAAACCTGCAACGCAAGCGACACCTGAGCCACCGCCGCCGCGGCCGCGACGCGCTCGGCCCCCCCCGTCCGCCTTCCCGCACCACGTAATCCTGGAGAAGCTCTTTCTGTTCATCTCGCCGGGAGCCGCCGCGGCAGGAGCCCCGGCGCGCGCCTCTCTCCGCCGCCGCCGCCGCCGCCACCGCCGCCGCGCGCTTTCATTTCCTCATCCGAGCGCGGCAAAACGCCCCGCGCCGCGCCACCGCCCACCTGAAGAAGTAGCCGGCCGAAAGGAGGAAGACGACGAACACCAGCAGCAGAACGAGCACGGAAGTCAGGAGGTCCTGGTGCAAGCTGTTCTCCTCGGTGGAGTCTGGGGGTTCAAACACGGCAAAGCTGGAGGCGCCGGCTGCCTAAACGCGCGTTTCCTCCGCGAATCCCCCGCGCCGGGACGGCCCCCAAATTCCTAACTTCGGTTCTGGGCGCTATTCTGCTTGCGTTCGCTAAAAGCCTCACAAAGGATTTAGGATACGTGCAAAGCCAAAATTCAGAAGTGGAAGATTTTTTTCCCCCCCTTACTACAAGCAATCTGGTTTTCAGAATGTCAAGTGGTGGTGGGGGGGGAACGATGATCCAAAAATGAAACTAAGCAAGAACTTATTTCTAATCAGAGTAAGTTAGCTGGGTTAATATATCTGGGGCAAGGTCTTAAAAGCCAACTGAAGTTAAAACCCACGCAAAAGGTTTCGCCTTATGCATCCTTACGCATCCTTACGCATCCTTACGCATCCTTACGCACACCAGCTGGTTTTCTGCCAGACAGAGGTCACTCAAGAGCCCTTCGCAGGGACCTTCCTACGGGCCTTGCCATAAGATATAAGAATGAGGAGGGATGGTGAACCTTTCACAAACACTCAGAACTCAGAATACAAAAAACATGTTACAGCTAGCTTAAAATTACAGGTTTCAAGCCGCTGTCAGCAGGGGTTCTTCATTTATGCAATGTTTGCGACATTTCACTTTCATTATGCTGTCAGTAACCTTTTAATTCCAGTGAACAATTCAATATATAACACGTTAAAATCATAAAAACACGTTGTATTCGAACAAACRAAACTATGAGCCGTAGTCTTCAGCAAGAAGACACTAATCCTGCTTTTTCCGAGCGGCCTAAGAAGTCCACGTTCTTCCACCCGTGGTGGAAAGAGACTGTTCCCTCCTCGCTAAGGAGGACAGGTAACGGTCTGCACACCCAGCATTGACTGCTCAAACTGCGTGCAAACAGCCAAAAACACACCGTCTCGGGGTGCTGAGCTTTTCCGTCCGTGCAGTAGCATTCCTTAGTCGCCCTTATTTGCACGTTTCTCGATCGTTTTATCAACGTCCGCCCTTCCAAAGCTCAGGCAATTTCTTTTTCAAATGGCATTCACGCATCCTCAGCGAATTCCCCACCGCTTCTAGGGGTTTTATCACAGGCTGGCGGCGAATTGCGACACGGACCCTCCTCGCCCCTCTCGCGTGCCCACCGCCCAGCTTCTCCCTTTGCCGGCTTGCAACGCAGCCCTTTCGCATAAACCTTGGCATCAAATACCCTTAGAACAGGAGGTTATAGCAACGGTGTCAGGCTACGTAATACATAAAAAAATTAGACGAGGAGCTAACACGGATGAGCAGAAAGCCCCAAACCGATGCACGTAGACTACGCTGTTGGCCGTCAGCCAGTGTCCCGTGTGCAGCGGGATTTTAGCTCAAGGTCCGAATGGATTCTTACTGATTTCCTCCTGGTTTCGGCATCTCGCTGCACCAGAGCGGCGTTGTCCACGCTCTGGCCACCCCTTCTCCCAGGGGAACCCTCCCCATGGTCCCTGTGCACCTTAAACGCACGTGCACGGACACCATGCACTTGCTAAACGTAAAAAGCTACTACTATTTTTCTTTCTTTAARCGAGAAACGTGCCGGGTTTTTATTTAAATTGTGGGCGAGGGAGCAGGAAGGGAGTTTGAATAACACTGTTAAATAGAGAACGCCAAAAAGAAGGGAGAAGGGATACAATTTGGAGAGAAAAGACGTGAGGTTGCTCACACAGCGTTTCGGGACAGGCAATAAAACCTCCTCGGTAGGTATAAATTCACCGGGGGGCCGTATCATATCCTAGGAAAGACGTTCCCTCGGTCAACGTAACAGTCCAAAGAAAGGCAAGGCAATAAAATACATGAAACCAGACATTTAAATGGTAAATAGAGACAAAACGGACAGGCACGACAAAATCGTGAGCGGAAACCATCGCTCGGCCGGGCTCAGAAAACCGCTGCCGTAGGAAGCGCCTGGACGCACGTGCGTCCGTCGGAAAGAGCTCAGCAAGGGCTGCGCAGCACTCAACAGCGCTGCACGCTGCACAGGCGCTAAGGCCTGGCAAATAAAGGAAAAAACTGCAAAAGGCAAAAAAAAACCCCAAACCCCAAAACACACTTTGGCCCACTTCTGAAAGAAGGAAATTTCAGACTGAATATCTGAGAATATTCCAGGATTAATTTCCTTTTACAGCAATTTTTATTATCTGTACTGTGCCAAAATGCAGGACACTGGCRGGGGCGGAGGGGAAGGGGACGACAACAAAACATCTGAGTCACAAGGGAATTAAAAACCCCCTCAAACCATTACACAATAAAAATCCCCTGTTTCTTTCTTTCAGAATAACTCATGTTCCTTATACTGTATTTTTGAGGCAACGTTGGAAAACATTGATTCCCGACCAAAGGGCCTGACAGAAAACCTTGCAGTCACCTCTCACGCCAAGGCAGGAGGAGAAAAGTTCAGTTCTCCGCCAGAGCCCTGCTTCCACTTCTTCACGTAAGGACAGAGCACCCCTGTAACGACTGATGCAACCCTCCGCACCAAAATCTCACCTCTCCCCCACCCGTTTCACAAGGAAACCGGTTCACAAAACCACAAAAAGTCCCTCTTCCTCGCACACCGACGCACCGCTTTCCGCAGAGCTGCCATGCCAGACCTGCGCGCAAAGACCGCGCCAGGCACGGTGTGTTTGCAGACCGCTGCATTCGCTACCTGTAGTTGCTTCAGTGGCTGCACTGGCAATTTTGTAAACAGAACCCAAAAATTAAATGAGAAGCTACCCCTGGGCTAAGTCTTTGTAGATCCAGAGGCTGAAAGATCTCTGGCCAACGCAGCTGCCTAAATATTAAGTAGGACTTTAAGGGGAAACCTAAACACAGACCCAAATTCTTTCTTTCTTTCAGCATTGCTGCAGAAGTTGTCGACACAAACGTATGACCAAACGCATGCTGGAAAAGCCGGTGTCGTCTACAGGAGCTCTGCGGTGCACCACTGCCACGGGAGATCTTCCACTGCTGCAGCACAGAGGGAACGGTGGTCCGCAACCACGTGGTCTTCTGTTCGCAGCCCATGAAAACAGTCATCCCAGGGCACTTGTCAGAAACAGAACGAGATACTGACTTCCACCTTGACAAGGAATTAGGATGGTCACCAGAAGGATGGCCACAACCCCTGTCCTGCTTCCCCCGCTTCCCGCTAAGCTCAGCTCAGGGGCTCCCTCATTCCCTTAACGCTCTTCCAGATGTCCTAATTGCTTCTTCTGGAGATGCATCACCACTTCCTCCAGGGTTACGAGGTTCCTAATTTCAGAACGCCAGTGCTAAAAGCAAAATCATCATCGTGACCAGAAAGAGGAACTAAGAGCGGTGCCCGCACAGCAGGAAGCGCCTCGTGATCCACCACCGCTCCTCCTTCCACCGGCCCTCCCCAGCTGCTTTTCTTCACCCCTCCGTTTGTTACCTTGCCCGGAGAACCTGGACGGGGCAAAAGCCCGTGAGCTGTGATTGGCGATTAACACCCTTTTTTCAAATTCAGCAACCACAAGCTGCGTTTACGCACAGACACACAAGCGGTCCTACAACAAGTCTCAGCAACCTCCCTCCGACCACGCAGACCTTGCTTGTGGGCAGCGGCAGGCGCCCGTGCTTCGGGGCTGCTCTTTGGGGCACGACACGCGCCTCTCCTTCGGGTCGGGACTGATCTTTCAGACATCTGCAAAACATCCTGACCCCCCGCCCCTTACGCTTATTTTAAAGAGTGGCTGTCGCAACGTCTTGACGCAGACCTCATCCGTCAAACTGCAAACAAAAGCGCGCTCAACCTTAAATAGTGCCATGCTATAATTACACATCTATGCACAGATTTCTGGTCAAATCTGTCTCTTGCCATCTGCTGGTACAAAACGTTTCGGAGGTTAACACAACGTTGGTATACATACATTACTTTATTAGACTAGGGGATCCCTCATGGGCTGGAAATGTGACCTCTCAGGCCTGTCTCTGCTAAAGACCCAAGTCCGTTCTGCGCCCGGTTTTGCTCCTAGCTTGCCTGGCAGCCGTACAAGACCTCTCACATTAATTCAGGGGCGATTTCAGACCAGGTCATCTGCGGCCTGGGGGAGCGTGGAGCATCTCCCACGCGACACCTTCGCTCCGCCGCTAAGCCTGTCCACGCGGCAGAGGGCAACGCCGCTTGCACCCTCAATTTTTACCGCGATCGTCCCATGCCTTCCTGCAGTCCTCCTCACGCGCCCGAAAGAACGGATATATGGAAAATCGATTAGCTTTACTAATCTCTGCAGTTTCAGATATGGAAATGTYCAGCAAGCTAACCTGACTTATCTATGCATGCAGTTAAATAAACCCTATAAGGTTCTTTAATAATGG
The DNA here is from genome assembly GCF_003343035.1 of Apteryx rowi. NCBI lineage: Eukaryota > Metazoa > Chordata > Aves > Apterygiformes > Apterygidae > Apteryx > Apteryx rowi. The sequence continues at coordinate 2,763,517 of NW_020448641.1, forward strand.
AAACGGGYTAATCCCCCCAAACCTGCAGGTCTGGCGTGCCGAGGACTAGCTAAGATACACTGAAGAATGGGAAGAGATCCRCATGTACCCACCGGCTGTTAAATGGCACTTATTCGCTACCCTTAAAAAGACCTTTTTAGTCCATAAAAACCATTTTTTGTTAAAGAATAACAACGCGGGCTGGTTGACACAAGGCAGGCGAGGAAAGGCGGCCAGCGCCGCCTCCCAGGCACCGCTCCCTGCGGCGGGACCCGCCACCGCGACCGAAAACCCGCACCGCCCGAGGGCAGCTGTTCAAACAAATTACCGAACTGCCGTTTCAAATGCACGAGCATCCACCAGCGCATCCCTCCGGCTTTTAAAACACCGAGGACACTGGGCCGGCCGCCTCCTTCAACGCCCAGTTCTCTGAAGACGCCTCGTTTTTCACGTGCCAGGAAGCGCTACAGRATCCAGCGGGACGGGGAAGTCGCCACCCCTGGGTCCCAGTCCAGCCCCTACGCACTGCCACTTGCTTCCTTCTATATATTCCTGTAATATTTCTAAATTCTTCAAATATCTTCCAAGACACCCACTAACTTATTGAATGATCACTATTTAAAACAGCAGTAAAAGGGCATCGAAAGCTGTTCCATTTACTGTCTTTCCACCTCCCACCCATCTGATAAATTAATTACATCTGCACGTTACTATTCTTGTACTGGAAAAAAACGTCTGTGAAGATAGGCATGCAAATGTCAAATATTCACGGAGCAAACGCTAAAGAAATTTAAAAATTTGGAAAGGACTCAAAAGCTTTATTTCTGCAGCTCCCAGACTGCTTTCACATTTAAACTACATGACAAGTAAAAAAAAACAAGAACAAGAGAATTCCGGCTATGATTAATATTGGATAGCCAATTAATATTTGAGGAACTAAGAATTATTTGAATGCTACTGGACAGTATCATATATAAATAATTTATTAAGCATATTTGATAGCATAGACTTTTATCTACTTGCAAGATACCAGAGTGAATTAGCATTTCTTTCTGCAAAAACAAATAAACACAGTTTTGTATTTGTTGAATATAGCTGAATACTCCGAGATGTTCTTCCTCCAGAAAATGGCAGTGCAATAAAGAACGGAATACCTTGATTTCATAAAACGGAAAACATACTTCAAATTCACGGTGCTTTCGTAGGAAGCAAAATGGCTCCAGTACTGAAAATGGAGCAACACAAATTATGTATCCACGTTTAAAATGAGAATGAAAATAATCAATACTTCAAGTTAGCAAAAGTTTTAAAAATCAAGTTTGCTAAAGTTATACCAAAATGCAACAATTTGAGACTGCTCCTTTCAGAGTAAAAACCGATCTTATTGTTTTGGATCAGTCACCAAATTTGCATGCCAAAAGAAGGCTGGATTTGTTAGTATCCTTCAGCTCCTTCCATAATCTTTTAAAGAGTCTTCTTGATACTTCAGTCAGGAATCTTTATTTTTGATTTTAAAAAYGTTGTTTTAGTTCAATGGCTATTGAAAGCATTAGCTAATCCTATTACCTTGGAACCCTCTTCGTGCAGCAACGTATTTTCAGTCTGCACATACTTGTCTATGAGACAAAATTCTTCTTCCCTTCCCACCACGGAGAAATGTTAATGTGTATTTAAATAATAATGAAGGCTTTGACATTTTTAAAAATTCAGTTTAGTCCCACTAAGCAAATCTAACTCGTATCACTGAAATTAAGATTTAATTAAAATAYGGAAGATAAGGTTATTTTTATCTATATTACTATATATTCATACATACAGCACCATTTTGAATTAACCTTTGAAGACAAACAGCGTCTATGGAGGAACTGCCTTTTTACTGGTTTTATTAAAATGTTCTAGGAAGCGATACAACTATCAAGTCACTTCTCTTCCCCAGCTCCTATATTCTTACATACGCAGACAAGTATCAGTAACTGGTTCTTCTAAAGCTCCAGACAAGAAACGTGGCACAGCTCATTTATCCAGCAGAGCAATGGCAGCTGCTCAACAGTACTTTAGTGGAGCCATTCAATAGCAATTTCATATCTAAAATCTTAAGCAAAACACCACTAAAGTTTTCATCACTGTTATTATTATCGCTAGAGCCTCCTKGCTCCTCTAGCCCTACATCTCCCAGATGCTGAGTGCCACGCTGAGGTTGCAAAGTGTCGAAGGAGAGCAGCGCGCAGACGGACCTCTACTGCTCTCTAGAGCCTCAGATTTTGTTCAGAGCAAGATCTAAATTATTACAGCTACAGACCAAAAAAACCGTAAATGGGATCCAAAAAACCACCAGTGAAATTCTGTCCACGTGAGTTTTCAGACAACCTGAAGAAACAGCTCTTAAGTGTGAACAGCCAAATTTATTTCAATCTATGTGGGAGGGAGGGAGGAAGGAAGGAAGGAAGGAAGAAAAAACTCTTATAAAGAAGAGTAGTCAACAACAGTCACTGAAATCTGTCCGACAGGAGCTGAGAAGAGGCTCAGTGTCCCACACCGGCCAGTGTCTAAGCAGACAGCCTCTATCTAAAGACAGCGCCAGCAAGCACCGTTTTAGTAACTTTGAAGGTACAGAGTTAGGTTTATGAAGGATAAGGAAAACGTGCAAGTGAAACGTATCATGCAGTCAGAGAACATGACAGCAGGATGTCTTCATGTCTCAAATAAAAACCTTTAGTTGTATCGAAGTAGCCCCTTGCTATATGGTCGCAATACGTTGGGAAGGAGCTGGAGGAGGGCTTGAAGCAAGAGGAGGAAATCTGGAGGAATACGGGCCGTTGTGGTGGACCGGGGAGTAGAAGATCGCCGGGACCTCGCCAAAACCAGCCGCCCAAATTAAACTACGTACTTACTCGTCGTTGCTGTCGTTTTCGGTAACTCGGTTCCATTTGGCGGTAAAGCGCGAACGAGCAGGAAACTAGCACAAAGCAGCAGGAATGAACAGGGATGTTCCATCCTGGATCTAGGAGCAAACAGAAGCGCGCGATGAATTTAAAGTCAGATTTATATTACTTTTTTTCTCTCATTTCAGAACAAGATTACAAGCAAAAGCAAGCGTTTACTTCAGATGAGGAAAGTCTTAAAACCTGCTTTATGCTCTCCCACCGTCTTCGCACTTAACTTTCATTCCTGATGCAGAGGCAAAAAAAATACAAGCTGCACGCATTACGAACGCATTAGAAGTGTTTTAAATGCGAGAACACGGAGCAAGCGTTCAGAGACCGCTGCAGAACCCGATTCTGCCCAGAGCGAGCAAGAAGCCCCACTTCTGAGCTCCCTTACGCTAGCTGGCTTTATACAGATAAATACGCGCGCACAGTTTGACATATAGGCCAGGAGATATTCCTCCTGAGGACATGCCGGTGCCACAGCTACAAGTCTGCAAGCTTTATAACAATTTACTGGAGCTTTACAAATAGGGRAAAAAAATCACATCTAGTGAGACCAGGGAATAATGTTGCAGGTACAGAGGATTAGAGCAAAAGGTGCGATGAAACTGCTGCTACTTGGAGGGCTACAGAGGAATTCGGAAACCCCGAACTTGCTACGAATTAATAGCTGTAGCCAAACGACCTGGTGCAGGAATACTCCAGCCCCTCAAAACCCAGCTTTAGAAGATTTTAGAAGATGGTCCTGGGCAAAAAACACGCACCGCAGCCACGGCTCTCTGCTTTGCAGAACGTATCCAGAAGGGGGCTCTACACCCCCTGCTAAAACCACGGCCGTGGCAATATTGCAGAACCACGCTCCGCTCCCCAGGATTACCAGGATTAACACATCGAACGCCAGTCTCCAGAGGACACTGTATGACACTGCTTAAAAACAGGCGGAAAAAAATCCTGCCAGTTAGTACGATTTACAGCCATTACAACGTCCTTCCGCTCAACGCAAAATGCAGGAACGCATTGGGAATAGCCTGGAAGCGTAGGAAACTCCTGCAAGCGCAGCTCACGTGCTGCCCCGACCCTTCCCCGCTGCAACGTAGGTCGCTCCAAGCGAATCTATTCCCTTGTCTCGGGCTCTTCTCTATGCATAGGAGCATCTCCAAATGCCACACAATTTTGCAAATCCGAACAAAATCTTAACGGTTTAAGGAGAAGCTCGGGAGTGCGGTTATATTCCTAACCGGTTTCTCCCCTGGGCATTTCGCAGAGGAGGTCGCCTGRGAAGCGCAGCCTACCTGGCGCTCTTCTGCAGCCAACCCATCGGGGACGGCACGGCGAGGCCAAAACCCCGCGCTCCCGGCCCAAAGCACGGCTTGCGCCCGCTCGCCCCGCAGCCTGCCGCCGGCACGGGCTTGCTTAATTCCGCCTCCCAGTCTTAGAGCTTAGCAGCCCAACGGATCTAGCTGAACTAGCGCACTATGTGTCTTATTCGACGGCTTCAGTGCATGGTCTGGGTCGTCCTGAACTCCCACYGAGCCACTCGTGGGATCAGACGCTCAATCACACGGAGCGGCGGATTGCAAAGCGCCCCGGCATCGCGGGACATATCCGGGAGCTCAGACGTATTCCAGAAACCGGCCCCCGGATGCATCATGCATTTGAGGCAGCAAAATTTATCAGAAGTAAACACATCTACAGCGACCACGCAAGCGTTGGGATCTCTTTTGCCTGAAGCTGTGAGCAAGCACTTCGTGTTTCTGCTCACGAAAGAAAAAAAAAGGATCAAAATTTATAGCAAATYTATGAGGCCTGTCACTGTACCGGAGCGAATGCAAGAGCCTGAACTTTGCACTGCTTTAACAAGCTTCCTTGATGACCGGCGGCCGGGGAGGCGAGCAATGACAGCAATACATAAAAAGCCGTGTGTCGTTGCGCACACGCATATTTATGCATCTCCCATGCTAGGAGATTTACAGTTACTACAGAATTTGTTGAGACAACAAACCCACCAAAGAAACAGCAACATCTTCCCTTCTCAGGAAGATCCGATGCCCTGRTACAGTATGTTAAAACAAAACAAAACAAAATAAAACAAAAAATCAATCTCCAGAAAAAAAACAGACTGGTAGAAAAGTACTGCTAAACAAGAAAGGTCAGCCACATACGTCGAAAGAAGCCTCTTGCTTATAAAATCGGAGAAAACGCGGGTATAAAACACCCGCTGTCATTATTACCCGGCTTTCACATGGCTCAAGGGCATCTCCAATCTGTAAAGCAACTTCTAGCTTGCCTGGAAGAAGAATTAGGAACTGCTTTGATAACTATATGTGGATACAGGGCACTGATGTCTACTTATATCCTTAAGGCTTTATTTTGGGGCTATTCATGGGTAACTAGATCAGGTACTTAAGCTTTAACTCCCTAGAATAATATTTTGGGTTTTTTTTGTAGTATAGGATTATTAGCTATTCTTCAYGATCTTAAGTCTTAAAGACTTTGCAATCCACTTTGAAATTCCTGTTCCAATCACAGTTTTAAGTCTGCACTGTTACAGAAAACAGCTCCCAAGTCCAACAGCAAATTTCACAGCATGACCGAAAAAAAGAAAAGAGAAATCACTGGAAAATTGCATAGCTAGCTCAAATCCTGCCGCGGAGGCGCAGCACGTAAAACCGGAATGCAGCCTAACAAGGATTGGCTCACAAATCCCACGGGAACGCGAGGCCTTTGCAGGGCTCTTCGCAGCGTTTGGGTTATTCCCACTGCCTCTCCCATGGCACAACAGCCTCTACAGCCTCCTAAAGCAGCAAAAAAACCAACTGAGCATCCCGTCTAATAGACATGGGTCGCTTTTTTTTTTTTTTTTTTAAGGCTTTAGTATGTAACTACGGTCAGGCCCCAAATTTTTAGGCTGGTGCTAAAAATAGAGATGGCGTAATGTTATTCCAAAGGACTAGCACCACCAGTTCGGAARATTAAGAGATGTGAAGGCATTCTCATTTTAAGCTGATAAACGCTGGATTCACTTCCWACTGCAAAGGGTGAGGAGACCGCTCACAGCCGCGGTAACTTCACTTCCACCATACCAGAGCAATCATCAACATTAGCGGTAGCCCTAAAATTTACTTGCAAAACGCGCTTTGAAACTCCCCAACTTTGGCATCCGAGACATCGGTCCCATCAAGTGCAAGCACCTACCCGCGGAGACGGAGGGTAGGAGACCTCTTCCAGAAGGGAAGGGCGAGAGATCTGCTCTCCTTGCTCCGCTTTTTCTCCTCTTGCTGCTCCTGCTTGTCACCTCTCAACTCCTAAACTCATTTGGTCTCACCAAAGAGACCTTCCTCAGTGAAGCCCAAGCATCCCTGGTACGCTCACCTACCCGAAGCACGCTAAAGGTGATGGTGCGGCCACCACGGCCRCGTTGGACCGAGGCTCTCCGAGGAACTCGGCCCCCGAGGGGAACGGCCCCACGTGGACTGCACGGCTGTGATTTATCGCCAGGTCGACCGCAGCTACTTTCTCTTTCGCTAAGTCTTTGCGCTTTCCCACTGCATCCCTGCAGAACGACCTCTTAACCCATCAGAAGGCCATAAACGGCACACCGCGGACCTTGCTTGGTTATAATTTAACTTAATATATAGCGTGTGATGTCATTCTCGGTTAGGATTTTATTGCACCGTTATGTCGTAAGGTGGTTACGAAAACTTTACTGCTAAAGCACGTTAAGGAAAATTATTCACTCACATTGTTTTTACAAAAGCACTTTAAAAAAARTTTTCTAAATGAACACGTGGAAAATAGGCTTTGGGGAAGTCGCGTGACGATGAATTCAGGAGATTTGTCTTCAAGATAACAAAGCAACCCCAATCAAATCTTTAACAAGATAACCTGGGAAATAAACTCTAACGTGAGCAAACAGCTTAGCACGCGCCGCAGAAACCAGCGCTAGGTGACAAGCGTGCGGCTGTGGCCTTTCCGCGTCCGCAGCTTCTCGACAGCCACCACCGGAGCAGAGGACACCACCCGGTCTCCAGGCAGACCTCCCTTCCAGAGGGGAGACTTGGACTTGCACCTTCAGCGCCCAACCAAATCTCAAGAAGTCTTGCAGAAGTTGCATGTTTTGATCTGCTTTAAGAATCAGGAGCTTAAAAAAAATTAATACAATAGCAATCTTTTTCTTTTTTTAATGAATCCCTGCAATTCAGCATTGCTTCAGAGACTTAAGATGTCCTAAAATCTAGAGGGGGGGGAAAAAAAGAAAAGGACTTAAGGTAGGCGTTGTCTGCACTTGAGATAGAGCTTAGTTTACAAGGGAAAGGCACATTTTACATTCAGTAAGTGTTTAGACTGATCAAGCTGCCTTCCTGCAGCGGGGAAAAGAAATCTAATATTGGGGGAAAAAAGTGTGCATATACTTTTTTTTATTTATACATATACATACACACACACAATAAACACTATGTAYATTATGCTACTCTCTATATATTATACGGTGATGACACCTGGCCTAACACAGGCGAACTGAGAAAAACACGTGAGGGAGAAAGCACTTGGCACAGATTATATACTAAAAATTTCCAAATAAGCTTCCCCACAGACTGAAGTTTAGGCTCCATCTTGAAAAAGGAGCCCAAGCTTTCGAGCAGCCGGCGCGTCGACGCACGTTCGTCYGACAGCAATGATTCCTGATGGGAACAGAACACCTGCAACACAGCGCTTTTGAAGGAGACGGCAATAACCRGATTAAAGAACACAAATGGGAATAACCATTTGTACAAAAGGCATTTAGCGAGGCAAGGTGCCAATTAAGTTAATAAAGCGAATTTTCATTTGGAATAACGAAGCCGGAGAGCGCGTCCTGCGAGCGTAGCCGCTTTGTTTCTCGTCCAGGGGGACAAACCAGCACATTTGTTTTCGGCCCCACGCAAGGACACAGCGGCGTACGCAGGTTTTTCAGCAAAAGCAGACGGGACCACGAGGCGGCAGCGAGGAGTATTACGGGGGGATAGGGGCTTTTTTGGGTTGTTTGCTCGTTTTTTTGGTTCTGTTATTCGCCACAATTAGATTCAAAGCAGTTGTGAAGATACCCTGTAAGTTATATTAAAGAGAGGGCTGCTTCAGACGCGTTTCAGATAAGGAACCTAATGAGCGCTGGTTGCAGCCATCAACTTGGAGAGCTACATATTCAGATCATGAATTACACAGATGCCTTAATCTGCAGCTTCACAGCTCCAGAAATGAAAATAGTAATAATAATTAAAAAAAAAAGACTTCTTTTTGCTGCTGGGCCGACCTGCTCTCAAGGAAGCAGTGAGCAAGAGGCGAAGATTTTAGGAGGTTCTGCTCAAACGAGGCAGGTCAGCTTTCACAGCACGGAAATCCAAAGCTAGGGAAAGAACAGGCGGCATCAAGCTCACAAACAAAAGAGAAGGAACCACAACCCGAGACAGCCGGAGAGGAAAAATACTTATTTCAGTGCAGACATAGAGTTTTGGATTCGAAAATAAATGAAGGTTTGGACAATTAGGCAACTCTCACCTCCTTATCAAATGCTACCAGGTGGGGAYGGCCAACCCCGTTTGCGCCCTGCACCGAGTGCTGCTACGTGAGGCTTCTGCATCCCACCCGCGTCCACACGCTCTCCGCTCCAGAAGGCTTCCCTAGATTGCCTCGAATCCCAGAAACGTCATACTCTTTCCTCAAGCCAAGCCATTAATGAGCACATCACACAACGACGTACAGGCTGCTGTGAAGCACCTGCACTCCTTGGGGTGTCTTTCCAACTAATTACTATCTGAAAGCATCCGTTTCACCACATGCACCTTGCTTCTGAGGAAGCATCATGAGAACCAGGGTCAAAACCAACTCACAGCATCTCCAGGCTCTGCTCAATCCATGCCACAGAAAAAAGCCCGATCAGAGTGAAGCAGCTTGGCTTTGATAAACACATCAGTCCCTCACRTGTCTCTTCAATGGCTTCTACGTGTTTATCAAAGCTTCAGTATCTTTCCTGGAATTGCAGTTGAGCTGCATCTCCTTCCCAAAATGCACTAAAGCGGTGGCTGCTGCCGTCTCGGGGCCGATACGGCGTTTGCACGCGCTCGCCTTGCTTGTGCCTTGAAAACAGAAGCCTTTTTGGAAACTGGGGCATTTCTGAGCAGTTGATTCTTCTCAGTGACAGGTACAGACGTTCCTCAAGCAGCACGGTGGAGGTCGGTGGAGAGGGCTACTTACTCCAGCGACAAACCGAGGCACAACGCCGACGGCCTGCCGGCAGCGGCAGAAAACGGGATCTGAAGCACCGAGTCTGGACGTCGCCRCCAGCATCGCAGCTACCTGCACGCGCCTCCCCGTCACCGTCCCGGGACAACCTCCTCTTACCCACGTTCACGCGCAGGGCAAACTTCAGCCGCTGGCAGGCGACTCCATGCACAGACCCGATTCTCAGCAAACTGCTTCCAGGCAGAGCGCAAAAGCTTTTCCAAAAGTGCTTCTCCAGCTAAAGAGCGAGCTCTATTGGTTGTCTGCAGGATTGGAACCGGCATTATTTTTGCAGGCTCGGAGCTCTGGCGGGTCGATAATCCCCTAACATGCATCTCTGTTAGAGCACATTTCTACAGAAAGAACGAATCATTTGCAGTTTATTATAGTTTTCTTACCCCATACGTTTTACTGTATAGTTGGGTTTGGACCCATTCCTCTTTTTTTCATGGCCACTTTTACCATTTCCTTTGGCTAACGTGCTCAGCTGCTGTAGCGGTTTCTGCAACGTAGATCCGCATGCAAGAAAATTAAGAGCGATGCAAATTAGAGAAATGACCTATGGAAAGCAAGCGGCACATACTCTAACTTCTGCTAATCTCAAAGTTTATGAAACAGTTAACAGAACATTTCACATGGCATTAGCGACATCGTGAGCTAGTCGGATAATTTTTTTATCTAGAAAAGCCTCTAAACGCAGAAAAGCAAGAGGCGGCCTTCCCCTGTGCCCCGCTCCTGCAAAGCCACCGCCGCCGGCACCGGCTGGAATACAACCCAGAAGCGAAACGCTCGCGACTTCCCCAGAGCTGCAAAGCTCGTGGCCCAACTCCTGACGCAGCCGTGTTTCCTGGCCATTAAGCCATAAARTTCCGAGTTCGGATTAAAGCACAGAAAATGACTGGGGTGAAAAATCAAAAAAACCCACACTAAATTAATGTAAATTATTGTAAAAGTACCTGCTAGCCACCACTAGGCCTATGCCACGGCTAGTTTGCTTTCCCATTTCATATCCAAATGTGTCTCTCGCTACATAAATATGTATTGTCTGTCCTTCTTGGTCTAATTTTAGCTAAAAAAGAGATGTGCACAGCAAGGCTCTATGTTGAATTATTTACTGTTTCCCCTGAGAGTTCACAAAAGGACTAAGTTCATTAATATAGAAACAGGGACAAGGAAGAGAGACTCGCCAAGCGAGCAAACTAGTCTCTGCAGGGCACTCATCAGACCGTCTGCTCCACTGTCAGCAACGCACTTCCCAGAGTTTCTTGCACAGTTTTATAGGAACAAACCTTCAATCTTGACTGATTTAAAAAGCTCATTAATATCTTACACAGTACTAAACATTTGCCACAAATTCATTATGTTCTACTAGGTATTTACGGAGAATCTTACAAGCAAACACGCAAATTTGCATTTTAATTTTTGCCAGTTTCTAGTACGTGTCTTCTCCCAGCAGGCCTGTATTGAAAATTAAGTGACAAATTAGGGTCACCTTTCCCCGTGCCTTGTCAGCAAATCAATTTGTGCTGCCTTTCAAACAGAGCTCATGCATAAATTAGGCGGCCTGCAATCGATTCGGAGAGGTAACCCGAGAGCAGCAGAGTGAAACACCAATAAAATCTCACAATTAACTTGAGAAGTCGCCTTTTATCCCATCCCAGCGGCCCTCTTACGCCGGAGCTGCAGAAAACACATCGCCATTCAAGCGCTCTCTTCTGACAGATCTATGCGAATATTAGAAACTGGCTCTGGAAAACTGAAGCTAATTATATGCAATGCAAAAATGCATACTGGAGAATTGCGCGCAGCAAAACGTCCAGCTCAAGCGTCTTCAGCAGCAGGGTTTTTTTTGCAGAGGGTGGAAATAAAAGGCCAGGGCAGCCCGACGCCGCTGAGCTGGCGCGCGTTTGCTTGCCGAGCGTGCCCCAACCCCTGACGCGCCGGTTGGCTTGACGGAGCCGGCTGGACGAGGGCAGCAGCGGCAGCTCCGTGGTCCAGCTCCCGCCCGGCATTAAAAGCAAAGCGAGAGCCGGGCCTGCTATCACACGTACCCTGCAGCATCGGTCAGAGACGGTCAGGACTTCTCCCGCGCTCCGCATACAGTCGCTAAGCTAGCACGTGAACTTAGTTATATAAAGCAAACGCATGATGCAAACAGCTGCAACTCCAAGCACGATGACTTTGGGACATGAAATGCATCTTAATATCTCATCCGCTATCAGTCCTAGGCCGTTTCTTCCTCTCAAAGAGAAGACAGGCTGCTGCCAACGCAAAGTGCGAGGGATGTACGGTTACTTGGGCTGCTACAAGCCGCGGGAAGGACGCTGGGGTGAGCCCACGCGTGCTGCTCGGCCGGCAGGGAGAGGGTGACGGGCTCTTGGCGGAAAAGAGATTTATCTTTGCTCAAGCCTCAAAGAGAAGAATTAGTGTCATGAAAGAGGAATCAAAAATAGTTAGTGCCAGGAGGAAAACGCTGATGCCGGCGAGGGAAGCTGCCGGGCAGGAGAACTGCCCCAGCAGCAAGCTCTCCAGCGCCGCGCACGCTGCGGTGGACAAGATGCGGCCAGGACGGCTCCCTCCTCCCCGGGATACGGTCTCCAAAGGGAAAACCCACGAAGGCCGTTTTCCCAGCAGTGCTGCCTCGCGCCAGGTCCCCCTGAAGGCAGACCACCACTCCGGCGAGCTGCTCCCTTTCGGCATCCCTCCCTCCAAAAAAGAGGAGAGCCTCCCACAGGAAAGTTCAACTTGGATTTTGAGTTTTCCACTCAAAACAGCTGCACACCGTTGCAAAATTATTCATGGCGGCCACATACTCTTAAAAAAAATAATAATAATAAGTGAATAGAGAAAAATTTCCAAATTCAGACCACAGGACAGTCAACTCTGTTTTAAAAGGAAATTAAAAAATGAATGTCAGAAAAAAGAGGAACGAGAACTTGGTTATCTCCTGCAATGCTCGAAGCAGAGAGATGCAGTGCCTTCATCCCGAGGGAAGAAACCGCCTCTGCTTCTCTAGCTGACCCGCGGCAGCAGCTCGGCCTTCGCTGCAGTTTTTCCCTCTGCAAGCGGCATTTGGATAAGAGCGCCGGGGCGAGTCCGAAGCGAGCCCTCCCGACGGCGACTGCCCCGAAGAGGAAGCCAGCCCCGCGCTCTCGAAACCTCGCTCGCCTGTCGCAACTCCGCTCCGCTCTCACAGACGCGTTTCACTCAAAACGCGCAAACACACCTTTTTTTTTCCTCTCTTTAGTCTGTCAAATAACTTGCACAGAAACGGGCAGCAGCGCGCCAGCTTTGGCGAGAAGCCTTCGAACTCCAGTGTATTCAGCCAGCCAGAGGCAAGCACCGTGCTGGGAAACCATCCGGGAAAACCGCAGAATTCATCCCAGCAAGGGCAAAAGTAAGTAATACGGCACAAACCCTCAAAATAAGTCTAGTTGTGCAGCACCTTCCCTGTTGTTATTTCCTAGCGTGATTTGTAATAGAATATCAAAAGGATGCTCTCGCACGCGGGGACGCCGGCTTTGCGAGGAGCTGGATCTACGAGCCGAGCTCACGCAGGGGCTCACCAGCCTGGGCTGGACTCACGCCAAGCACTCGGGGGTTAAATCAGTTCCCCTTCTTCTCTAGGGTGCAATGTGACCCCCCGGTGCACTGAAAAGAAAGATGCTTTACGAACAATCCATGTTATCCGATTGGCTTTAAAATACACCTGCTCTTGGATTTACAGGCATCGGCAATTCCAGTTTGCCACCGTGTCCGCAAAGCAACGGGAGCGAGACGTAGATAGCTCAGAGGAGAGGAGGTGCTGATAGGAAAATAACTGCAACGAGCAGCATTTAAAGCTTAGAAACACACTGCACGGTTTCTATAGTTTTCTCTGGGCTCACCGCTTCCTAAAGGACACAGGCTTTCTTTAGCATCGCTGCACAACGCAGCCAGCAAGCTTGGCAAAATCTCTACGTTAAGCTTAGAAAAAAGGATAAAGCTTTGCACAAGTTGGATGCATTTTTCTTAACAGCACTACTCACCCAGAGCTGAGCTTAAGGAACCAAGCTGTAAATTAGTATATATATATATATGCTTAAAGTATGATGTGGGTTATCACCTTTGAATCACATGGCAGCGCTTCCCGGCTCCCCGCCGCTCCCGCTGGGCTCCCGGCGTCCGCCGTCCGCAGGACGCTCCGCGAGGCGGCATCTCTTCCGCCCGCGTTACCCAGCCGCCCTGGAGCTCCGCTCGCCGCGCTCCCGCCTCGGTGAAGCAACCCGCTTTCTGATAAGCGCTGCCGCCGGCCGAGCGCCTTCCTGCTGACCCAACGCAGGAAGTCCCTCAAAACAAAACCAAAGGTTTCCTAATCTTTCTTTGCCGCCGAGCGCGCCACTTCTTTGACTAAGCAAAATTTGTTGTGATATTGCCCGGGAGCTGCTAGAACGCTCTCTGATCACCTTTTTTCTTTGAAAATCACTGCAGTTTTGCACTTATCATCGATACGGAGAGGGGACCGACATCCAGGCCTTTTCAGGAATCCAGGCAACGGCTCGGGGCTGGCAATAGCGTGGGGAGCGGTTTGGCGAGGGGCGCACCACCCGGGCAAAGTCCTCCTACGGCTGGCGGCGCGCGGGACCCCGACGAGGAAGCTAGCGTGCCACGTCCGCCCTCGACGGCGACGAAGCACTGCTGTCCAAAGACCGCACTGGGGGAAAGGCAAATTTACCTTCAGAGTCCGCGATGGTAGTTTAACTCTTCTGCTAGACGTCACCGAGAGCAGGAACGTAGCACCACAGCAAGGAAACATCCTCCAGAACCGTATTTTATGCTGAGGCCCGAAGCATGTTTAAGGTGCTATTAAAATAATAAGTACTATCCCCAAATATATTTTCCTAGCAGTTCAGAAAGGAATGTACATACCGATGCTTTTGCACTGCTACAAAAAAAATTCAGTCTGCTCTGAACATAGGCATGCAAGACCCACAGCAGTCTTGCTAGCAAGACCTAGCTGACCAGAAGATATAATCTCAGGGACTTTCAACCATCCTTTAAAACTGTATTTTTATGGAAAAAATGCTCTCTAGAAGCTTGCACTCTGTGTTTCTGGTGCGTCTACAAGGGCGTAAGCAAAGTAACCCCCTGCAAGGAAGCCTTATAAAGCAAAGCAGTGCCGGAGTCGAACGTCAGCACCAGCCACGGTCCCTCTGGAGCATCTGGTTCCACTTGAGGAGGCACCAAGCCCCCGAGGAGCCGTAATGACTCATTCCCCTTTCTCTGAAGGCACAGTGCCCTTTCCTGACATCCTCAAAGACGCCTCATCAGAAGTTTATTCATATGCATAAAGGATAGTAATTGTCTCTACTTCCATTTGAGATCCACAAGGTCTGCTATTTCACCAACTTATTTAGTAGCAATTTATATTCAGAAAAGATTACGCGGCCCCTCCACACCTCCTACGCTAGGGTGAACGCTCTTCAGCGCGACAGGGGTGACCGCTGCATCGAAGGAAGCGCCTTATCAGCCCGCACCGACCGTCCTGAGCAGCCCGTTCGCGGCATCCCCATGCTGCCACCCAGCGCCGCTTGAGGTGCCTCCAACCATGCTTAAAAGGCACCTGCGGTATCTCTGGTACCTAAACACCCCTGCTCAAATTCTTCTCATCCTCGCTGCCGTACTGCATAACACATCCAAGTCAACAGCAGTAGCAGCATCGTTACCTCTTCATCTCAAGCTTCCTAGAAATTATGGGCCATCCTGGATGCAACAAGTCCATGTGGAATGTCGTCCCCACCCATTAGGAGCTTCTGCATATGGAGCATCTTAAACTTTGTTAATTGGAAAAATTACTTACTTACAACTGTAATTTATAACACATTGAAGAAACCCACGCTCACAGAAGCCCATCTGACTTCTATAATTAATCTGCCCGTAAGTCGTACATTTTCAGACGGCAAGCCTAAGACTGAAGCCTTTATGCATCAAGAACCGCACAGATAATTCTTCTTTCTTAACTTCTGTCCGCTGCCTTAGAAAACTAATATTATATGGATTTTAATTTTTCCTTCTGAATGAAAATATAGATTCTGTTACTGAAGCATTACTAGATTTTTCATCCTTTGACCTCTTCTGAATTCATTTCAGAATCCATTTTCAAATGGTAATAATTTCCATCCAGACTTAATTTGCCTAAATTCATGCTGGGTCTTCTTGGATCAAAACACCCCTGATATCCGTAATAATCTAAAGCGCAGACTCTGCCTTGCTTATTCTAGAAAACAGTACTGAAACGCCGAATATTTTGTCAGCGTAGGCTTTGCCCTGCTCTGGGTGGCCGGGGTGACCTTCCTCGTGGCCATGCAGGTGTTACCAACCACGGGGACAGGCTTCTCCCCGCTGTGGAGCGGTGAACGTGCACGTGCCTCGTCACCTGTCTGTCCCATGGGAAAAAACAGCATCATCTTCCCAGCATCCCCAACATCAATGCCAGCAGCCTTAGCCGCTGAGCTGCAAGAACGCAAGCGGCTAGAAAATAATAAGAAACAAAGCAGAGGAGTAAAACACAAGCTGAATAGTGTGGTACAGTTACCAGAGTTGCAAAAATTACGGTTGTGACTCCTGGAGTTCATAATTTCCTAAGCAAGGCAACAGAAAGCTTTGGTTAAGTAAGGACTGTTGACTGCACCGTCTTTTTGTTCTTCCCCTGCCATGCCATACCCTCCCCAAACATATACCTCTGCTCCATGAACCCGCTGAATGACAGAATGTCTTGGGACACTCAAAGTTTCTGCATTAAACCATCCCATGCTCCTTTCTACCCAGTTCATTCCTAAAGGAAAAAAAAAAAAAGTTATTCTGCCTCCAAGAAATCTCACTTCTTTCTTGGTGTCTGCAAAACTCTTCCCTGCCAGTATCATTTCCTGAAATTGCCACTTAACTTGATTTTCACACTTGCAAACGTTTTATGACCAGCACCCTGCACTCTTACACGGGATCTACTACCTTTTCTTAAGTGACAACAGAAAATTATCTAAGAGTCTGCTACTTCATTACGTGGATACTTCTAACGAGGGAGTCCCCGGGCTGGGTCACGCAACAGCGAGTTCTCCAGCTGATATTCAGCACTTGGCAATTCTGATGCAGAAGAAACAAGGCATTTGCAAACACACYGATCTCCGCTCTTCCTCCTCCTCTCCAGCCTCTGCTACCTCCTTGATTACCGCTACTTCTCCAAAACCCTGCAGTGGAAAACCACAAGGCAGCAGCCAGGGAGGCCCTCGCAGGGAAGCGCCGGCTAAAGGAGGGAACTAACACACGAGAAGGGGTGGGAGACGACGTCAAAAGAGTTCAAGCGGAAGGAAAACAAAATACATTATTCCCACAACTTCAGATCAAAATGAAAGAGCTGCAGGGACTTCTTTCTTCTACACCTTTCTGAGTACACACACATCTTTCAAGAACGTTTTAAAAAACTCAGGAGATAGAACTGTAAAATCCTATATACTGTTACATCCTTACGGTGTTTCTCTATAGCTTAAAGATCATAGTCCTTGCAAAATATGCGCTTTTTCAGACCTGGCAGATTGTGAGCAAGACAAACTCGGCCCTCGTATCTATGTCATCTCCAAGAATTTCAGGTATTTACCCCATATGACACATACCCCGATGTACATTTGCAGCCTTTTTGGTGTATTAGAGACGCAACTTATAAATGTGAGACCACCAGAAAAAAAAAATCACTACTTATAGTATATAAAAATTATGGATAGCATCTCAAGAGTAAAGAAAAAGAAAGTGCATTTCTCTACCTAGTGCTCCTGGGTAGGCGAGCCTTAAAGAAATTCCAGCTTTTACAGCCACAGAATGGTCTCCTCTGAAACAGTCATTCACAAAAAGTAATGCAAACTAGGCATAATATTAAATCTAACAAAGCACACTTTAAATTTGTTCTGTCCCTTCACTCTAAACCCACATTACTAAAATACGAACATCCAAAATAATGATGAATTGCAAGAAAATTGAGGAAACTAAGTAATGAAGACAGAATAGTGACCAYGCAGTTTGTACAGGCTCTGCGACCTTGAAAGCCTCCAGACCTCCAAAGGACTAAGGTTGCTTTTATTTGAAACCTCCCTTTAATGGAATAGTTCTCAAATAAACATGTATTTAGGTCAGCGGCTTCCTCGCCTTCTCCAAAATGTGTGCTACTTACCCAAAATACAAGAATGTCTCTCTGGGAGAGCTGCTGCATCTTTTGAGAAAATATATCGTTAGATCAAGCAAGCAAGAACATACTACTTATTTTGTTCTCATGGCTTTTCTAAGTATTTAGATCAGGATTTTGCTCTCTTAAATGCCACATAAATATAAGGAGAGTCCTTTAATCTAGAAATAGGTTTTCTGGTCATCTCTGATATTTATTATGAACTAATAATACTGCAACTTCTGTAGCAAAATTCCTTTTGAAAACCTCAAGGAAAAACAGTACCAATCATGGCTACACACTGCTGCTTAAAACAACATTTTTTCTGCCACTAATTTTATGCTTCTGAAATCCAATTAGGAGCCAGAGACTTTGTAGTTGTAGAAGTACAACTTTATATTGTTTTAGCAAAAGCAGGCTATCTTTTCCTAAATATGCACGATGGTAACTGCAGAATCTTCAAAACTTAGGTYGTCTGAGGACCCAGAAGAACATGCTTCATCTATTTTAGACCTTCCAAAACAGTGATTTCTAGGCTCTCTCTTACTTTTGACTGTTTAGCTAATGTTTCTATTTCAGCCCACTATATTAAGCATTCATAAAGATCACAGCACAAAATCGTGTGAAGCGGTGCAAGCAGCCTGAAAGGTGTAAGCCCATTAACAAGAAAGCCAGGAGGAGCAACGAGAAGTGTGGAGAGCACAGCCAAGCTACAGCAACTATGGGAATTTCAACATCTCCATTAACAGCTTTTGTGGGACTGGGATCCTGCAGCACTACTGGACCATTCGGAGAGCCAAAAGAGTTGGTTTGGGGGCATTTTTAAGGGTTTTCACTGTGCAGCAGCAGCCCTTGCAGCTTACAAATATCACAGGCTTTGCCCCAGTTCTCACTTCCAGCTTAACCGCAGGAGCAGCTCACTGCACTTGCACGCGCTCTGTTTACAGCCTTTAAATACCACTGAAAAATCAAAATCTGATTTATTCAAAATGAGCAAAGGTATTAAGCCACACTAAGTATTTGCATATACCCATGGCCAGATTTTAAAYGTCAGCCTATTTTGCAAGTGCTCCAGTTTAAGGAACTGAAACACAACACAGAGCTGAAGCCAAGCATGCGTAACATTAGCCAACCAAAGGGTCACTTTGGAAAGCTGGATACAAAAGAGAGACACAAAAGCAGATTTAAATATATAGGGGGATTCCTCAGTCTTTAATCCCAGTTTTCACCGTTCAGTAGCGTTCAGCTATAAGTTAAGTGTAGAGAAGGCAACACCAAGGTCCCGAGCAATGCGGGGAAGGCAACGCGACTCCCGGTTTTCCCGCACGGTGCACTGCAGCTCTACAACTACACCAGCATGGGCTCTCAGTCGCTGCACTGGGAAAAAGCTCTCTTATGCCAGGATGAAATGTCTACACACAGAAGTTTCCCTAAATACCTTCCCACGTACATTTTCCTCACGCAATCCATAAATTCTTAAGTGCTGAGTGTATTTAAAGTCACCCAACCCCCCCTAGAGAAAGGCTGACAGCAAACAACTTTTTTTTGATGCTGTACTTCATAGATTGAATTTGAACCCTTAAAAACAAATGCCTACAAATTATTTCTGCAGAAGAGGACTACATGGAGTAGTACTAAGAATCACAAAATCTCTTGAAACACTGCTTTCCTTAGAAGCTTTTGTTAAGAATATGGCAAATCTTCAAGTCTTTAAGAGACCTACGTAACATTCGTGAACTGCACAAGCCTCAGGAACACCCACGTGGCACTGAGCTCTTCTGCATCCTTCCTCCTCAGAGGAGCACCATCACCGGGCAGGGCTCCCGGGACACSCCGGCACGACAGGTCCCGGCTCGGGAAGGTGGTCACGCAGCACATAGTCCACACCTAACTCGCACTCAGAGACCGAGGAGACGGAGAACGAGGAGGAACCAACAACATTTCTACACAGTCCGTATCAGCGAGCATGCAGCTGGGGGCCCAGTTCTTGGGAACTTAAGTTGCCATAGCTGTCCTCACAGAAGCACCGGATGGCTGAGGTGGGCAAGGACCCATGGAGATCGTCTGGTCCAACACCCCTGCTCCAGTGCAGGTCACCTACAGCAGGCWGTTCAGGGCYGTGGCCGGTGGGGTTGTGAAYGTCTCCAAGGGTGGAGACTCCACAACCCCTCTGGACAACCTGCTCCAGTGTGCAACCACTCTCACAGTAAATAAGCTTTTTCTTATGCTTAAACGGAATTTTCGTATTTCTGTTTGCACCCATTGCCCCTCGCCCTTTCACTGGATACCATGGAGAAGAGTCTGGCTCCATCTTCTTTACACCTTCTCCGCCAGGTGTTTATACCCATTGCTCAGATCCCCCCCGGAGCCTTCTCTTCTCCAGGTGCAGGGTCCCAGCTCCTGCAGCCTCTCCTCATACAAGAGAGGCTCCAGTCCCTCGGTGCCCTTGGTGGCCCTTGGCGGGACTCACCCCAGCACCTCCGCGTCTCTCATACCGGGGAGCCCAGCAGTGGACCCAAAAAGAAGAGAGCTATAAATTAAACACCATCACTGTATTTAAAAAATCAGCTCTTTCCACTGCAGTAACTCTTATCGTTATGTGAGGGTCATAACAACCTGAGCTTCCTGGGATAAGTCAGCCTAACCGGCAGCAAAAACGGAGACTAGCCAAACCCCGAAATACGGTACATTCTCATTTACACTAAACATCAGTGCCAAAAAGGTATCGGTGAAAAAGCTTCCTATGAAGCGTGCAGCRCCAGCCCTCGTCCCCTCCGCTCTACCCGTCCTCACCTTCCTCATCGTCCCCCCTCCGCTCTGCCCTCGCTCCACGGACTTCAGAGGCTTCTTCCTTTCCGTTTGTCTGTTTACATTCGGGGGGAAAAAGAAAAAAAAATGCATTTTCATCACAGATGAGCAGAACGAAGGTTGGAAGATGCCGGCTGGCCTCCTTTGATCCGAGAGGTTTACGTTTGAACTTTATTTTCCTTCCTGGATATTTATATCCTGTTGGCTCGGGAGAGGGAACAACAGGAGAACACACATAGTGACCGACCACAGCGAAGCTTAGCTCTTCTCCTAAAAGTCCACCCATGACGTTCGGTGCTAAAACCTTTTCTTTAATMGCAACTACAGCAAGAAATAATAAATCTTCCATTTAGATCGTTTCAGCTAACTAAAAAGATGAGTCTGAGCAAAACTCATCACTTGAATTTTTCTAAGACCTYTCCTCAAAAGGAAAGGATTAGTATTTAAAATACACAAAGTTAGCCCCAAAGAAATATAACAGACCTCGAAATGCAACAGCTGCAAAATCTAGAGCACCACTGTTCTGAACTGCAACGTTCTTTATGAACTTCATTATGACCACTGAAAAAGCAGCATATTTACAGGTCATTTCTAAAACACATACATGGATCTGAAAGTATGGATTTATGCCTCATTTCTCCGCTGTAGTGAAAACTATCTGAAAAACAGTGTTTATATATAAACAGCTGTCAAAGAACACTTTCCTAAGGCAGGAACACTAATTTTTAAGACATTTTCTGGATTCTTCTTTGTCTTTATACACCTATAATCTTTAATTCCTTTTAATCACCACGAAAGACACTGTTTGTGTGAAAGTAAGTAAATTTTTGATCAGTAGGAGGGAGCCACCGTGAAGCGAGGCACCACGGAGAGCTGGGGAAAAGGCAAAGGAATGCAATTTAAAGGAGGACAACGAAGCAGCTGACCCTAGGAGCATGTTACTCTGCTGCTAAAAAGGACATATTGAGCTAACTCCGGAGCACGTGGCCGGAGCAGCGATAGCTCACGCAGGAAACACCGGCGTATTCGTCCAGCATGGCAGAACAGCTCTGCAGCCCATGCTGGAATCGCTTGTGCCTGGAGGGTGAATCTACCAGAGGAAAAACTATTTTAATTGTGCCCACATTTAAATTACTTAACCATATCATTTTAATTGCAAATACTTCAATAAAAATGGCAATTGTGCAGAATTTTTGAATGCATCTGCTGGTGTATGACACTTTGATATACCCCAAATCAGGACATGCCTACATTTAACATGCACACGGACTTAGTGGAAAGATGCCCATGTTGTGAAAAACAGCGTTAATACCTGTGTGCTTACGACAATGAAAGTAGTTAGCTACTTTTAATACTTATAATACTTTTCTATTCCATTCTTGGTAACCCGAGGATTACAATCCATTCCTATCACTGCTTTTCTAATCACTTAAGCTAATATAGACAATAAATATTTACTGAAATTCTACATACAAACACAATGAAGCCCTTGAAATTTAAGCCAAAAGCACTGAGATAAGTCTTAAGCCTTTTGTGGGGCTGTTTTAGACAAGTATTTTATACTGTCTCATCAGTAACATGATAATCAAGAACAGTCAGGAGAACTCAACTGCAAGTTCACAGAACATTCTCGGAAATGCTCAAAAAGATCTGAAAATAACCAGTTATGATGTTAACTTGGGAACAGTTCTTTGAGGAAACAAAATTAATTTAAAACGCTCAAAGTCTAACACGCACCCCAAACATACTTGCAAAGTGACCTCGGAGACTTGCTTGTTCCAATGCAGTTCAATCTAAAATTATAGTCATAATTAAATAACAACTTTTACATATGTAAAAAAATGTGGCCAAAGGGTCTCCTTTTTCTCTTAATGACAGGGAACTACACTGTCATTATGGGGACACTGCATAGAGTTCAACCTCACTGAGTTCCCACAAAAAAAAGTAGCAGGTTTTATTTGCTTGGGTATTACTTGGGTAACAGCCAAGGCTGAACCTCTGCGACTGAGCGTGAGACCCGCAAACCACGTCTCACTTCGTCAAACTATGATTAATCAAATATGAGAACTTTCGGTTCTGTATTTCTAAATACTCTTTAACTGTCAATAWTTAAGTGACTGTTTACCTTGCAGTAAAGGCAACTTCATCACTGGTTTTAATATCATAGTCGTGATGATATTTAAAAATAATAGGACGCGTTGTGTCTATATGTCATTTTGATCATTAAAGCCTATCTATACGTTCCGAAAAAACCACTCCACTTTCTCAGGAAGGAAGTGGCATATGGAGCTCATCTATTCAACCGTCAACTTTTTTCACGTATAAACAAACAGAGGAAAACCATCACAACCTCCAAACGTTAATAATGGGAGGAAGGGGTAGAGGTCACATCTTTAGTGCAGGCTCCAAGGTCTCCACCTTAGGAAAGCTAGGTGCCACCAAGTGACATGTATGTCTTGAAAATAATCTCATGATAAGATTAAAGTTATGAAAAGAAGTTAGTTTGTCTTTCCGACTACACACTGTTCGTTATCTCTGTAAATTCCTCGGAAATCTTAGAAGCTGTTTTTCAGTGCTACAGTGGAAGTGGTACTTCCCCAATTATGTAGAGGGCTAAAAATATTTCGGCAAGCTCCCTCAAAGTCTAAAGCTCCTGTGACAAAAGTAGCTTGCCCATAGACAAATTCACAGCACCCAACTCTAAAGTTTACAAACAGTTCACACTTCCAAATATCACAGGAGTAAGACACCAAACTGGGTCTTTAAAGGAGGGATGGGGTAATTATGAAAGGGTAAAAATCCTACATTTTGCATCTGAAGCCTCAGTGCTTCTGAAAATTTCATTAGGTGACTTCTGGTGCCTTTAAGTACCTAAAAATGTATGTATCTGGGCTTTCAGCCCAAAGCGCTCAAGTAGCTGGTGTAGATGCCCTCCCCACCGGAGCTCGTGGAGATGCCTTCTCCACAGTCTTCATCTGTTGGCGGTCRGCTCTCGTCTACGCTCGTTCCTTCTCCCATCAACACGGATCAACAGTTAAAATGCAGCAGCCAGAAATAACATGAAAAGATCACTAATCTTCACTTGAAGCAATTTTTATAGGGAACTGTCACTCACTGATTAAAGGAGCAAAGAAAAAAAAAAAGAAGATTTTTTTGGCAAGCTAACATGATTTTTAATTAAAAAGGGTAAGATTGCTTTGAAACTAYGTTTCTCTAAATAGTATTTATCAGGTTAGGCTGAGCAGAAGCTATGCAAAGTTGGTGTCATTAAAATACCATATGTAATATCATACGGTATTTGCTTAAATAGTTCAGAACGAAAGAGGACACGAAATGGTAATTCTAGGCAAAATAAGCACTGTCTCGAAAGGACATGCCTTCTGTAATTACCAAATTTCCTTTCATATTTACGTTTTAGAAAGTTTTGTTAAATAGTTTATGTAATCCAGTAACTTCCTGATTACAAAATAAATAAAAAATACTGACTTTGATTAGTTTTGGTTTTCTTTACACGCATAAACTGTAAAGTGAACCGAAGCCTTGAGGACTGACAGAGGAGCTCAGGATGCAGAAAGCTTTTTACTTGAAGAAAGCTAATGGATGCATGACGACTTAATCCAATGCTTTAAAATAAAAACAAGAAACTACACCTCCATTTATAAATACCATTTCCAGAATCAAGGT
The DNA here is from genome assembly GCF_003343035.1 of Apteryx rowi. Taxonomy (NCBI): domain Eukaryota; kingdom Metazoa; phylum Chordata; class Aves; order Apterygiformes; family Apterygidae; genus Apteryx; species Apteryx rowi. The sequence goes on from NW_020448641.1 coordinate 2,787,361, forward strand.
GTTCTGATTTTTTTTTTTTTTAAAAAAACCCTACTTTCTGCGGGTAAAAGTGCGTTTTCTAATATTTGCAGTTTACGAAGGCACAAACCCTCCCTATAAAATGACGGCTCTCCAGGTCTGCCGCGGTTGCTGCCGACGCCTTCTGCGAACAGCCTCGGCCGTTCCCGCGCTCCCGGGGCTGCGCGCGCGGCTGCGCCCGGCAGCCAGCATTTCTTAGTGCTTAATCCCGCACCCAAGAGCTGCGTCGGCGCAGCGAATGCCGCGTTTCTTGCCCGTTTCTCGGCTTTCTTCCCCTTTATTCTTTTATTCCGCCTACAGCACGGCACTGCGAGYGCCTCGGCCAAGGGGCGAGCGAGGTGGCCGTCCCCAGTTATTTTTTTGGAGGAGAAACTTCGACACAGCAACGTGACAGCCCTACAGTCAGACGCTAATAATAATTCTTGGCGGCAGCCGAACGYGCAACCTCCCGTTTTCGCAGCGGTTTCCACCGGTTGCCATGGCGATGCTGCAGCAGAGCTGCCACGCGGGGCTGGGGCTTCCCACTTGGTCCGGGCGAGAACTTGAGACAGACCTGTTCTTTCTCCCACCGGGTTCCCGACCAAGCTGTACCCGCACGAAACTCCATCAGCGACCCGCAAGCTGCTGCATCACTCCGTTCAGGACCGCAAAAGCATCGCGCCGACGAAGAGGTCCCGCGGAGGACTGCGTGCTCCACCGCCCAAGTGCAGGTGGACTACGTGATGAAGTCCTACCAGGCACGGTGGCTTGCTCTGCAGAAGTAAAGCCGCGCGCAAGCTGGCTCCAACATCTGGCCTTGCTCCTAGGGGAGGAGCGCAAGGGTTGTCACTCTCCAAACACGCTTCGCCCTCGGGGCAGACCCGTGGCCTGGACATGCACACGTGCACGAGCAAAACCGCAATTTAAAAATCATTCATCTTGCAAATTCCAAAATGCAACACAACCCCTAAACTCATTTCCAGCCTCGACGCCTACATTTTCAATAGAAAGATGCTATTAACTTCAGGAAAACCAGAGCGAGCGATAATTTCTCCCATAACTCCTGGTGCCAAACTTAAAGCCATTAGGTGCCATGACCTACTTATAACTCACAAGTCAAGAAAAAAAAAAAAAAGCCCTCAGCAATCTGGGTTTTTCACGTCCTTCCTTCCCCTTTCGTAGCAATCAGAAGCCACGTTACACCGCTAGACTCATTCGGAGACTACCTAATTGTTTTAAGCCTAATTACATATTCTTAATGAACTGTTTCGCGGGTGCGGTTCCTCGCAGCGATGTGTCAACTGCATCAATCTGCCAAACAGCAACAAACTGGACTGCTAAAAATAAGCCTGTTGGAATACAAACGTGAAGGGGGCTTAACAGATGGCCTGGGAAGAAAAAGCAGTGACGAAAGCTGCCTCGTTTCTTTTTGCCGCTCCTGAAATAAAACGAAAGTCGCATCAGTTGAACGGCACGTTTAGGTCACCCTCCAAAGCCAGCACGGGCAGCGGGACGTGAACGCTGAATCCCGGGATCCTGCTTCCGCGCCTTAGCACCGCGGCGCCCGGAGACTCCCACATGCCGAACGTTCGCCTGCGGTTGATCCAGCCAGCAAAGCCCAAGCAGCTGTTTTGTAAATACATTTTAGTCACTCCCGGATCGAGTTGCAGTAAGCATCGATACGGATGGACACCACGGGGACGCTGCAGGAGGCTTTCGGGAGGAGACCACATCGCRCAGGATCATCACCACGAATAATCAGCGTCCCCGAGGTGCCTGCTTCCTCCTCTCAACGCCGATGTCAACGCGTTCACGGCAAGAGCTGCGTTTTTTGGCAAAATCCTGTATCTTGTTCYGCCTCACAGCTCCGTATTTCTAACCTTTCACCACACCCAGCACATTATCCTGCTTCTAGGGGAAGAGATTCCCTTTTTCACCCCATCTTTGACTATCAGCTGTGAAGCTTCCTTTGGATCAGACCCAGTTATCGTTGCAGCTTGATATGGGAAACAGCAAGCTGCTGCTATTGCCGCATTTATTCCAGGGCAGGCGCAATTTGTTCCCATTCAATTCTGATTAAGGTCAGGAAGAGTTTATTAACTGCCACAGCAACCTCAAACCGTCTTGAATCATTTCACATGAAGGGGGGAAAGAAGTTACTTAAAAGTAGAAAAGATCACCGTCCTATGGATGGGTCACAGCACAACATGACTTCAGTCAAGGAGAGCTTCAGGCCTGACGCCTGGAAGCAACTGAAGATGCGACCAACCTCCTCTCCCGGGAACAGCTTAGTCACAGTTACCTGCAGAAGAACACGTTTTCTAGGTGAAAAGCCTCAAAAAAGGTTGAAGTTCAATGAACGCAGCTATACACGCTGATTTTTTTGATGAATCTCATTTTATGCTTTTGAAATTAAAATACAGCCAAACACCCTGAATACAATACACCCTGAAAGATCGTTATGGAAGCGGCGACGGCAAAAGAGCTTTTTAATTGTATAAGATCCCTGGGACCTACACAGTGCATTCACCTACGCATTCCTCGCGGCAGCAGACCACGCAGGCTTGACTAGGGAGATACCCACCCCCAAGGGAAATGCCTTCCTCCTTCCCGGTCAACAAACCGGCARGGCTTTTCCCGGTGCTAACAACACGCTTAGGGTGGAGGACACCAACCCACCCCGTAGCCCTCATCAACTCAGCCCTTCCCCGACGTCGGCGCACRGTCGCAGCGAGCTGCCTCCTCCTTCGGGCAGCCCCATCGGCGCCATCCCCGTCAGCACCATCTCCAGCAACGCCCCAGATTCTTGCTTCCAGTTCACAAGTCTCCTCAAGTGTTAGCAAAGCATCTTTCAAGGAAGGAAGAAGCTAAGCATGATTTATCTGGAAAATCAGGCAGTTCAGGAGTGCTTATGGTTTCTGCAGAAGTCTAACTTGTCCCTCCTATGCTGTGGTGGTATTTACCACCTTCACTCACTGCCACTTCAAGCTTTTTCCCCCCATCAGCTGCTTCATTTAGGGCACTAAAYAGACAAACAAGAAGGCAGGTAGCACAGGGGACCACAAACCAGGCAGTTCTTAAACGTCTAGCATTGACTCCAGCCAGTCACGCTTTTAAAGTACAGTAATTTTAAAGTAATTACAAAGTCCCCTAGAAATTGCCAGGACCGGTTTGGTTTGCTGGGAACTCCTGGTAGCAACGCAAGGCGACAAAGAAAAGTCRCCAGAGGTCTCACGAGACGCACCGCGGGCAAAGGTGCCCGTTTTGCTGAACGTCCCCGTCCACCCGGAGGAGATATTCGGCTGCCTACAGCGAGCCACGGCTCTTTGCTTTAACTCGGCCTTGTTTAAGGCCTGCCTGAAGGCACCAAACGCGGCCTGAAGCTCGGGTACGACCACCACGCTGCACCGGGGGTTCAAAGTCAACTTGCAAAGCAATTTGCAAGCAGAACGCCAGAACGTGCAAGCACTCCCCACGGGCGCRTTAGCAGGCGAGGCCAAAGGGCTGGAGTCTGGCATCAGTCGTTCACGGACGAACGTGGCAGTCTTCCTCGCAAGCCTTTCCGACTTCATTTTTTGGAAGGAGAGGGGGAAGAGGACAGCAGGGACTGGACTGCAACCAAAAAACCAGGGCAAGGCAATGTTTAGTTAGCCGTTGATCCCAAGCAGGGCGAAAGCAGCATGCAAACRGCAGAACGAGGAAGCCCGCAGACGCGGGGCGAGCAGGAAAACCRGCCGACGAGTAAATGAAGAGGTGACAGGAATCCCCGCTGCCGGGGCACGTCCACGCCGGGGCACGCCGGCCCTCCCGCCGCAAGCTGACCCGCAGCTTTCCCGCGGCCGTGCAACGGCATTTGCCGCCTGTCACGCGTGCTTTTACTACATGATCCCCTTTTTTTATTTTGCTGGGATATTGAGAAGCGAACCGCAGTTACCCAAGAAGCGCGCGAGCCCACGGTACTTTGCAGCGGCATCGCTCAAGGGCGACAGCTTGGCGAGATCCAGGGCACGCCGGCAGTTCCATCCATTGATTCAGCACCGGTCGCCCGCCCGTGCCGCGTTTCGCTGTCAGCGTTTCTGCTGTCTGCAAACAAACAGCCTGAATAATCTTTGCTTTCCAGCGACAGCCGCCGTCAACAGCAGTATACATTTACCGCCGCACTTTCCAGAGAACAAACTGACGTTTTATTATTGGACACATTTAAAAATCACCGCTGGAATTGCTGATGGCGGTATTGCTTATAAAGTGCACGTTTATTCTAAAGCACTGAACATGCGTCGCAGGTCAGCATTCAAACTCTTAGGAAACGGTATTAGAAGGAGTCGCTGCACTTAAACATATTCACTAAGGAACAACAGCAAGAACAACTGTGTGCAATTAACAGTAATAGGAGAGTAATAGTGTAATAATAGCAATATTATTATACAGAAGCATACTCTTGGGAAATGTTTAGCACAAGCRAGTTTAGAGTGCTGCTCGGGGTATTTACAGCATATTTTGCTGTATCTTGCAAAAAAAACATAGTTTTGCAATGATTTCTAAAAATAAGTTKTTTTTTTTTTCCTCATGCAAACGCTGTAAAAGCTGGATTTTAGCACAGAGGAATGTTTCTCCTTAAGGAAGGGACAGGGGAAAGAAAAAAAAGCACAGGCCCCGAGGCAGCCAGTTTTGCAGGCAGGTTTAGAAAGTTCTTCCCTTTGCAAAACTAGCCGTTTTCTGAAAGAGCAGACATCTCTTTAATAAARCCTCCCAGTTTGCTCTGCCCCCGTGTTTATCACGGCATCGTCTGCAGAAGGAAGCTGGCGGAGATCGGCTCCTGCCGGAGCCATCTGCTGCTGCTCGCGGAAAACCTGCATGCGGGCCACGGGCTCACGTGCGCGRTGCACAAATCGGCGCTCCGGCGCGTTGCAGACAGCCAGTCGTTCGGCTGTATCACGTTCAGTCCGCTCGTCATTTCCCATTGCACGTCAGGGATGAAACACAAGGGCTCTTATGGAAAAAAACAAAACCCACCGTGCGYGCTAGGAGGAGCGGAGGCAAAGGCAGCACGAGCAAAGCCTGGAGGCGTATTACAGAGGAAATTTGTTATTCCRAAATCCCCCCGCGCCCCTCTCGCTTAACGGAGGACCTGCCGGCACGCCGGGCGCTGCACGGGAAGCCCCTTGCAGAAGAGGCACGTTCTTTCAACAGGGAGAAGMAGCTGAAGTTTTCACCAGAAGCGCGACGTTAGAGGCATCGAGCCGGGTAGCTATGCAGCAGAACAGCACGCTCCCATTCCTTGTTCTGACATAAAAAGAGACCGCGAGTATGATATACCGAACTAACCGGCAACTTTTTAATAAATACAATGACAAAACCTCCCGATGAGCTGAGGTTCCCTCCGGCTAGGGGAACACAAACACTTAGTTTTAGGGGKTTTTTTTCCAGACACAGCAAAGCTGCAAGAATTACTGAAAGGACGTTTTTAGCTTCAGAGAGCACGAAATGAAACGGCGGTCAACCTTAACTTCCTTTTAATGATCCTTTCCGCTGCAACAGGTTAATAATAGCATTGCACACAACACCCTCGGGGGACAGATGCATAACTTACGCACGCACCGGCACGAACRTTTTGCATCCAACCAGCCCCTCGAAAACGAGGAAACTTTCAAAGCAGAGAATATTTTAAACAACTTCCCAATTCTCCCCGTTCCCTGGTCCAGATGACGACAGATATTTGCTTCTTTCCCRTCTCCCTTTACCTTTTTTCCGAAGGAGGTGAAACCGGGGGAAAGCAAACGGCGCTGCCCCACGGGACCCATTTCTGCGGATCGGCCGAACGCTGCAGCCCGTCAAACCCGTCCTGCAGAATTATATTAGCCAAAAAACCCGGGCGAGCTTTTTTATAGAGCAGATTCGGAGCGTTTGCGGTCCCACCCTGGGGACGGAAACCCTGATTTCTGAAGGCCGTGCTTACGGCTTTGCCGTGTGACGGCTGCTCATCCCAGCAAATCCAACGGAATAATCCGAGCGGTTCCACCCGGCTCTTAACATTAACATTTTCCTGCTGTGACTGGAAAAGGGAAAATTCAGGCTATGGCTCAGCRGCTGGCCGAAGCCACAGCAACACCACCTTCCCGTCTCAGAACGGCCATGGGAAAAAATCGACACGGAAAAATTCCAACCTCAACTTCTTAAAGCTTATTTAGGAACAGGCGCAACGCACGGCGCAGCGGGCTTGCACGTCCGCCCCCCAAGAGCGGCCGGGTCTCCGGCCGTCCCCTTGCGGGGGGTCACACGCAAAATTCCAATTATTTCCTTTTTTTCCATACAAGACGCAGGGAAGCAGTGCAGGAGAAGGAAAGAGGAAGCACATTCTGCATTTGAAAAAGATGCACGAACCGAAATAGCAGGTACCTTTGGGAAAAATAAACCAGGCTTTCGCCTCCGAGTCAGGGTTATTTTAACCATACGCTATTTTCAGAGTCAAAAAAAAAAAAAAAGAAAAGTCGGGCGGACTGTCTTTTTCAGACTGCTTTCGAAAGGCGCGAGTCATCCATTGAGAAGGCAAAGYGAATATAAAGCCCATCCGAGGTGCAAAAGCGAGCAACCAGCCTTCCGAGAAGCCACAACGACTGACCACTAACTCGCGCTTAGTTTGAACAGGATGGAGGGAAGAGGAGAGGTAAGATTTCATCAATGCGCTCTGTGGGACGGGGTGTTTCACAGAACGAGACCAAAAACCAAAAAAAGAGTCTTTTTTTCTTTAGACAACGCCATTAGCATTTGCTAATTGTGGAAGACTCAGAAAGGCAGCCTAAAGCAGATAAGCTAGGGTTAATGAAGTCTCAAAACGCYGGAGAACTTGAGACCTGATTAGACAAGAAGCATGAAATGATTTTTTGGCAAGAAAGCCCTCTGGCAGCTGCACAGCTGACGATGCATAGCTCCGATTTTGCTCGATTCAAGTCAACCCCTTGCCATCCRGAGAACAAAATAAGGATAATTTGCTCATACAGCTACGACGCAGACTGCTTTGCGCATATAGCCAAAAACTCCAGTCCGGCTTGCAGAATAGATCCAGCAAATTATTCCTCTCTCATAACATTAACGTGATTACTCCACRGACCTCCATCGCAGGAGGCACCAGAGCAAGGTGCAACCAGACGTGCACCAACGTCCCAGGGACCACGTGGATATCCAGGCAAGTTCCCGCGCTCCCACAGACCTCCTTGCGGGTCCTTCAGACCTGCTGAGCCTCTCCGCATTTCTAAAACGTACCTACTGGCACATCCTTATTTCACAGACTTTTCAACAGCAAAAAAMCGTAGTCCTATATACGACACGGACGGCAGTGATGGAGAAAAATTCAACCAAGCTAGACAGGCTTTGCAGTTTCAGCCTGAAACCTATCTCCTCCTTGTTCTTCACACCAGACAGTGGCTACACAAACCTACCCCYTGGAGTGAATATTTTGTGCTTGTGATCTTTTTTTCCCCCATTTAAGTCATTCATGTACAATTTAGTGGAAGTTAGCTTTCCTCGAAAAGCGTATCCTCGAAAAGCGTATCCTAGCCTTATCGGAAACACCACCCGAGCAATTCCCAGGGGGATCACTCCTCCTCCTCCTCCTCCTTCTCCTCCTCCTTGCTTCTTTCCGCCCCAGCAAAACGCATGTGTTTCCGAGAGGCCAGCCACGCAATCCCACCGGCGTGCCACCACCAAAGGAGTATAGCCACGTTCCTGAAAAATGAGACAAAATACTGAGATTGTAACTCATTTCCAGGCTCCAGCTGATCCTGCACCCATCTGACTGTCGTCGTCGTCCGTATCACACAACTAAGCTACGCAAAGGTGTAAAGGGCTGCTGGATACCAGAGAGCCACAAGTCTAGCTAAACGTGCCAACAAAATTGATGGCAACTAAACTTAGGTCAGTATCTAAATACYTCCTTTCTCATAAAATGAGAAATAYGTGGACATCACTTCCGAGGACAGGAATGAAGCAGCAAGGATTTTCCAGCAATCACGGAAGTATTATTCTATTAGAAGCCAACAGGAAAGATCACATAGGTCAAAGCCCAACATGTACTGAAGGGCAGGATGACCTCTCAAACCTCTCCAGGCTGATTCGCAAGTTCTGTCCTAACAACAGATTCGGGATCAAACYGCGTGCTTTCCCTGGAGCCAACCCGTACCGCACCGGTGGGGCCGAAGGGAAGAGAAGGAGCTTTTGCCAAAGCCGCACAAACCCTGCGACGTACCCCAAGGCCTCCGTTTTATGAAAGGTCACTCGTGTCKCCACCAGCAGCCTCCCAGGAGCTCTGTTCACACACACACAAACATGGGTTTGAGTCCTTCAGAGGACGGACAAGGCACCAACTAACAATAAAAAATTAAACAGATCAGCTTAAGGATCTTCTTTTAAAGAAAAAAAAAATCTATTTCACAGCAGGGTAATTAATATAATAGAACCAATATTCTGATACCATGATTAAAAGCAGTTCATTTTCAGCATTCTTCTCAACGGCCGATCAATTTAAGATGCAATTACRGCCAATGCAATTATCTGGCAATTTGCTCCCTAAGCGACTTTCAAATACGCACCGCTGAGAYCGGGCAACACCTTCTTCCGAGGGGCTGCGAGCGAGTCAGAGACGAACGTGCAGGGAACACGYCGCACACGACGTACGTTTTGACTCTTCAACAGGACAGCAAAAGCGTTGCTTAAGTAGTAACACACAGGCATGACACACAAACACAGGAAAACACGAAGTCAAGCAAAAATGTAAAGATYTGAAGTCATTGATTCCCAAGTCGAACATTGGTTGGGGCTGATGCTTTTGGGGGGGGTTCAGGGCTAGATGCTTCAGGAGCTAAAACGACACACGACCGAATACTCATCTGAAGAACGCAGGAGATAGAGAAGAGAGGAGAAAAAGGTGAGTTTTCTCCCCACGTTTCACAACCCATTAATCGCCCAGAATAATGCTGTGACAGAGGAAACGCCATAGAGCTCGACTCTGACAAATACAAAGCCGAAGTCCCCGACTTCCTCCCATTTGGGAGCCGTAGAGCAGAAGCGAAGCTCCGCTGCTGGATTAATCATTTATTCCTGCCCTAGTTTGCAGGCTGGCACGCTCTGCCAAGGGGAACCCTCCCCTGCTCCGGCAWAAAGCTCCGGAGGAAATCCTTAGTGATGCACGGCGAGGAACGGCACCGCTTTTACGTGACCCCCAGCGAGACGAGCTGGCCCTGAAAGCCGAACTCTTCCACGGGGTGCGACGCGGTGACAGAGCAGCGTTCAAACACACGATCTTTTAATCGCCTGAACATCTATTCGCTTCGTAGCTCCCTTAAAAACATAAAAATATGAACTGCGATGATGCTTTTACCCACAGTGTTTTACTCCACCGAATCGAGTGTACTGAGCAGATTTATAGCACAGGAAAGCAATGTGCCCTTTCCAGCTGAAAGCAGAGCTCTCCGTTTGGCCTATATGCTGTTATAAGCATTAGTCTGGCTTGCACTACCTAAAATGTATTTTCCTCTGAGTCAACATAAATAAATATATATATATTTATTACAAAATTGTTTTTGATTTCCAATATTACAGCAGATAACATGTCTAAAAACAGAAGCATAACAGTACACACGCTACAAAAATTAATTTAAAATATAAATAAGCAAAAAACTATAAGCACAGGATGTTTTATAAAGCTATGCATTCGCACAGAGCAGCCCGAGTATCTGCTCTAATAAGCTACGCTATTCTGTCAAAACAAACCCTGAACTTAAATGCTGAACATCTGCTTAGAATAATCATAATGATTAATAATAATGAACAAAATAAGCAAACGGATAAAAAAAAAGTGTCAGCATCTTCAGTGTTTTGGAATAGTGCCGTGTGTAACTGAATGGTGTTGTACGCAGATGTGGATTCCATTTAATAAGTCATTAAGAGCATTTTTTGCATTTTTTCAATTAACAGTAGCAAGTCACTTAAATATCAAGCATAGCTTCCCGGCAAGGCTTTTAGGTGGACATCAATACTGAGTATCACCGAGCAGCTTCAGCCGCAGAGGACCTCTGGGGGTCATGCCGTCCAACCTGCTGCTCAACGCAGAGCCAAGGTCCCCGCGCAAGCCGGCTGCCAGGGCCTGTCCCGCGAGTCCACAACCTCCCGGTGCYGCACACCGCTCTCGCGGAAAATATAGATGTTTCTTCCATATACCGAGTTGCAGTTTCTCCTGCTGCGCCCATCGCTCCTTGCGCCGTGGAGAAGAGCCTGGCTCCATCTTCTCCAAAACCTCCCTCTAGGTAGCGCGGAGCACAACTCGGTGCCACCCCTCAGCCCCGCCGGGCTGCACGAAGGCTCTGCTCGCTCTTCGCGTCCTCGCGTTCCGCTTTGTCCTCCTTCCTGAGGTTCCCCCTGCCCCGTCCCTCCAGCCTTCCGGCTTCCTCGGAGCAGCAGCCCCGTCCTCCGCTCCAGCACATCACCCACTCCTCCCGCAGCGGCGCCGTCGGCCGACCTGCTGCACGTGCTTCATCCCACCAGCCCGGTCACCGACGAAGACGTTCAACGAGGAACGTGGCCGAATATCATCCAGTGGAAAATCACGTATAACGAATCTCGCTCGTGTTTGTTCGGATCAAATGAGGAACAGCTGTTGGGCAGATCTGACTTCACAGCTCAGTGTTACTGCCATCCAGCAGAGAGCAATTTCGTTTTGATTCCATGTGGTTGCAATAAATAAAAAATTAAAATAAAATAAAATAAAATAAATTTTAAAAAAAAGGCCATCACACAAAACTCCTGAAGGATCTCCTGGAACTCCCCCCCTCTCTCTCTCTCACACACACATGCAGAACATGCCAAGTTTCACTGCTTACCTTCGGAGAGCTCGCACAGATGTTAACTTTTATTTGGTAGTTTTCTTCATGACCCAATAAATAATTTTAAGGGTCTTGGCCAATGTAAACAGGAAAAAAAAAAATCGCTGTGTTCAAAGGTCAGGCTTTGCGTGCCTTCAGCGTTTTAGATGTACAAAGGATGTTTGTTCGGATGTTTTAGATGTACAAAGAATTCAAAAGTAGGCCCRCATTAACATCCAGCTTTTCCACCACATCTTAAAAAAACCAAAGAAACAAAAGAACCCCCCCAAATTGCTTCGTGATGAATACAAAATGCTCCAAGAGCTGCAGTTATTTCAGCAGACTTCAGCTGCTCATATTTTGACCATTTGCTGCAAGCACGCGGGAGAGACTGGACGAGTAAACGTCACTCTGCATCTCGGTTCAGAAGGAACACAAACAGCTCAGCGCAGATGTCCACCGACGGGTGTGCAACTGCACGTACGCCGATACGGCAGGTACGTGCACAAATGCAGGGTGAGTATTAAGAGAACTTCCCTCTCACCCTTATAAAAAGGGAAAGAAACCTTGAAACACGTGTTTACTTGTGCCCCCGAAGGCCACTGCCAAGCACCCTAGGTCACAAGGGACCTCTGGAGATCATCTGGTCCAACCTCCTGTTGAAAGCAGGGCCTCAGATTAGGTTTCCCAGGGGCCTGTCCAGCTAAGTCATGAGAGCTTCCTAAACACTAAATTTATTTTAGAAAAGTAATTCTGAAAATGATTTCTCCCTGCGGTCATTAGGGAACTTCCTTTTTACGCATAAAAGAGACGAAACCRACTTCTGAGAGTTCACTGCTGAGCCAGGTCGGGATAAACTCGCACATGAATTACTGATCACAGCAGAGAGGTGAAGTACTGCAGACCAAAGGCCCTGACGCCTATTTATTAAACACCATGGTAAAGTAGGAACACGTCTATACACACAAGTCTATATGGCTCTCCATTGATTCTGTGTAATACACAGGCACTTTCCGACACCCTTTGTCCTGAAGGAGCCCATGAGAGCGTTAGGATATGTCTCTTCAACTGGATTTCCAACATTACGATAATTCGTCACACGCCGACTTCCCCCCACAGGACGGGGCCCACGGCGTAAACTCTCTTTTCCCAGAGCTCATAATTCACGTCGGTGCCACACGGTGGTAGCACCACTAAACGCATCGCGAGCAGCGTGCTCTTGCGAGGCATTCAGGGTCATACCCCACTGCACGTGGGCATGTTTGATGTTCTACCAAGCCCAATTAATCTAACTTCCCCGGAGGCAAAACAAGGAGCCCCCCCTCCTAATTTCAAAGAGAATAACAATTTGCATTGACTTGTCACATTACTGCACTCAGTAGTTTCTCTAACATCTGTGCCTGAATACTACATGCAATACAGATGGTTCGCAAAGTCATTTAAAATACACGACTGGTACGGTTTTCATCACAAATGCATAAACCAGCCCTTAGTAAAACTGACTGTAGGCAACTGCCATGAGAAGAAGTCCATCATCTTAACATCCTAAGACTCCACAACACGATGGTCAGCCTGCCACACGCTTCCTAGGCTCACGTGAGCACGACCCCGAAGCAGGTATTTATTACAACCTACCTACAGAACGACAGGTCACAGTAGTCACGAGGTTTGCAGCCAGCTTTGTAATCGGGTCAAAAAACAGGAATAGAGAAATGAAAGGCCTTTTTACCTTTGCTTTGCACTTGTCATTTGTAACTTTTAAGATATAGCTCTCCTACTGCCTAAGAGGTGGGTGTCCAGAAAAAAATAAAATAAAAAAAAACTATGAATCCTCAGACCTAAGTTAACAGGTTACTTCTCATCAGAAATAAACCACTTTAGATCTAGAGAAAGACTGAAAAACGAGACGTTTGCTGTCACCATAAAACACAGAGAAGACCTTAAGGCACAGAGGGGAGAAGGAGCCCTACGAAGCACCTACGTCCCTGCCTTTAAGGGACACTTTGCCCCCCCGTGTCCTTCACTAGTGCTCTGTCCAGTATTAGCCTTCACACGTTCAAGCACTTTCATTGACTAGTTATACCAGAATTGAGACTTTTCTGTGTTCTTCCTCCGCAGCGAAAATCATATGGGGAAAAAGGCTGGTCTAATTCACAGGGAGCTGCATCTTCTTCGCTCCCCGTGCAACTCGGAGCACCCGCTGGGTGCAGACAGTGCGAGCAGAAGGGAAAGGGCAATACCCGCACGCGTGRCCCACCAGCACCTCCAGGCAGAGCTACCTGCACGAGGCACCGGCAGCCGATTCCGAGCCGGCTGTCAGCGACGAGCAAGACTACCTTTAAAAGGCTACAAAACCRTGCTATCTAAAGACAATTTATTGCCACGGAAGGAAAAAACGTGATGGGAGGYGAACCCGCCGTAGCCATCGGCACCCCACCTGCACCGGCCTCTGGAATAACAGCCCACAGGAACCCTAGGAGCAGCTCCTCTTAATTCCCGTGTTTCCCAACGGGGTCTCGATCAGGCTGCAATCACGCCGCTGCCCAAACAAGGTGTTCCCTGCTGACGCCCAACCGTGAGCTAGGACAGCACGGGACGCGGAGGGCCAGACCGAATGGCCAAAGTGGTTTAATTTGACATCAAGCCCATCGAAACAGCATCGAGCCAATTTAGTTAAAACCAATGTCCAAATGATGCAAAAAACATGCTCTCAAATTTACAGTTAGGATGCCTAGAAAAGGAAAGGATCACTGAATTTCCCAAGCCAACTGACTGGGGTCTTCCTTAGCAAACCTCCCAAAGCCACCTTGATGTCTCCTAGCTCCCCAGGTTGACAACACTGGATATAGTTTCAGCGTTTAACATTTCCATATCAACCTCTATTCTCCCTTTAAGGCACTATCTTATACAACTGCCGTATGCAATAAACAGACAATTCAATCAGATGTTCTACTATGGTACATTAGATATGCACATAAAGATTTCAACCTTTCAGAAGTTAACCAGAAAAAGAAAAAAAAAAAGAAAGAAAAAAGAGAGACTCCTGCGTAGGCTCAAACTGCTGAGCGCAGCCATCTACTTTCCTGAGAAAGTTCTGTGAACGGCTCATGAATAACTCCTCCACACCACTGAACACTGCCGCATTCAGCTAGCAAACAAAACCGGCATTATAAGAAAATATGCTGCTCACAATTCGGGTGTAAGATCATCCAACAACAGCGCAATGTCAAAAATGGCATTTTGCTTATCCTAGCTTGAACAGTGACATTTCTGGCTCTGTGTAAACAAGCAAAAAAATTCAGGTCTTCTTCTTCTACAGCACGGGATCATGCTGTCAGGACACAATTTCATCATGAAATAAAGATGTCTAAATCACTTTTGAGGAGTTTGTTCTATTTTTCCATCCTAAATTACTGCCTATTAAAACGCATGTGTACAACTGCAGAACTTGCACAGCTGCACACATGGTGCAAAAGCGCAAGGAGAACCTCTGCCTCCAGCAAAGGGCAGTTTCCCTACAAAATGGCACAATGTTAATTTAGAGCCGTCTAAACTCATGCACAGGAAAAGAAATCTGCTGGACCTCTCTACCACGTGGCACCTTATGCTTCCACCAAAACAAAAAGCACCAGCAGACAAGAAATTTTTTCAGTATCCCCCCCAAAATTCAGCATTTTTGCTCTTGCGGGTAGGCAATGCCGTGTGCGACCCTGCAGGTGCAGCAACAGGCAGGAAAGCCACACGCAGCAAACCTGGGAACAAAGTATAAAGCTATTTTTACGACTTTTCCTCCAACTTAGTAATGTTGGAAAAATAAAACTTTGGCTATTTAAATAAGTGATAAGATATTTATGAAAGGTCGATGTTTACATTTTGAATTGCAATGTCTATTAGATCCAACATGTACAGTGACAGTGGTTTAAAATTTGCATTGTAATGGGGAATTGAGATTCTAAAAATACTATAAACATAAAACAAAAAGAGCAAACTCATATTCATCCTTAGCTTTAACATGAAACCTTAGCATTGCATGAATATGGATTTTGCATTTTATACATATAACCACACGTTTATAAGGTGCCTTGGGACCTTTGAAGAAGGCACAGAATAAATGACAATCATTTTAATTAAAAGCAAATTAAAAGGTCTCCTAATCCAAGAAGCAGTAGCAAATCTATAGGGATTTTTTAGGATATGGATCCTTGAAATTACGTTGCTTATAACCCTCCCTAACTCCAGTTTCCTTCCCTCAGTTCCCCCCCAAGGAGGCTCTGAAACTGCACGAGATCAGGTTTATTATGAAAATTCTGCTCTAGTTTCTAAAAAAAGGTTTTGCTCTACTTTCTGAGCGGCCAGAAGCATTAGCATCCACGTGGAGCGAAGGAAAACAAAGAAATGAGGAAGGGAATGTTTTTCCCACTACGGGGAGCAAAGACTAAGATTCCATTTTACGCTTTCACAAAGTCATTGCAACCCTGGTAGGGGAAGGTGGAGCTCTCTGCCTCGGCAAGAGGCTTTCCAAATACACAAACCGCATACTCCAACCTAAAATGCTACGAGAGAAACAGCTGCATATTACAAATCTCACAAATTAGAAAAAAAAAGGCATAGAAGTAAAACAGAGTATAACTGTAATCATTGCCATAAGGGGTCTTACAGCAGGAAGACACCATAGGGAAAATAAGTCCCAGGTCCCTCACCGGCTGTCCCTAGTTCACCACTGTTCATACCCATAAATACRGAGTGAATTTACAGATACTACAAAAAAAATGAACAGGAATCCAAACCCAGTAATATTTAGCTCATTTCTACCTAAAAGGCTTTTTTAACATTTATTTATCTGGTTAAGTTATGAATTCTTCCATTAAGAGAAGCTGCTAAACCCTAACCTTGAGGAAAAAAGTTCAAACAATTGAAACAACAAGAACAAAAGAAGAAGAAAGTGGGCAAAACGCCTAGGGACTCACGGCTTTGATTTTGACACGTGGGAATAAATGGGAAAAATATTCAGCTAACTTTTTTTTTTTTTTTAAATCAAAACATCTTCCATCTCATGTGCAAATCTCAACAGCTGAGAAAGCATCCCACTCAATCTCCCCAAACTGGTGTCAGCATGTTTTATGTAAATACTAGTTAACAAGGGATGTGTGTTTGCGGCAAYCTTTTCGGGGCTCTGCTTCGGAGCTTACCTCCCGCGTTGGAGAAGAATCGCGATTCTGAGCAACGCAAGGGCTGAAATACCGATGGGACGCAGGAGAGTCTTCCTTTTTTAAATAGCCAAGAAGAAGTATTTGTCACCAACCATATTTAAGTAATTATTAAGCAATTTAACAAGAGAAAGACTTAACTGATGACTCAAGTTCTGCCTCGATACTGAACAATATACGCCTTGAAAGACACTCTGAGCACCCCGTGACTGCCCGAAATGATGTTAGGGCTGGATAAGAGCCTCGCGCTGGAAGGACTGCCACAGCCGGGACTGTCTCCCCCTGGGCAATCAGGCCGGCGTCGAGCGCAAGCCCTGCGAAAGAGCTTGCTCTCAAACCGGCACGTCAACGGGAAGCAACAAATCCAGGTCCTTTACTGCATTCCCGCACCCTCCGAGCACCCCGGGCTGTTGCTCTTGCCCCACCGCCCAAGGGAAGGGCAGCTCCCTCCGGACCATCCGCCCTGCCACGTGAGCACRCTCCTCCAAAAGGAGCTGCGCATTGCTCTAACAGCTAGGTCATTATTTGTACCGCTCCCTCGCAGCACCGGCAAAGCAAAACGGGGTGCAGCGGGCACAGGAATACTAAATATGCCGTCTTCTGCTTGAAAAAAAAAAAAAAAAAAAAGAGCCCTTCAGAAGAAAACGTTATTTCCCTGATCTGACCTACAGCCCACAAAAAACACTACATATATTCAGCGGCAGCTCAGGGCATGAGTAAGTAGCTGAGGACAGGCAGAACCCTATTAACAGACTTGGGCTGCAAGATGACATTCACATAACCGCAACAGCCTTCGAAGTAACAGAGCAACGAGGAATACCGTCAGTTATTGCAGCCTTTGTCTGTCTTTTCTGCTTCGTTTGTAAGTTTTCCTGTCCAAAAACTTCTTTGCATGATGCCTTGCTGGATGCAAAATTGAGGGCAAACAGCAAAGACGGACTGGCCTCTGATGAACGAAGCAACTGGTCAACCCAAAGGCAGGTGCCAGCTGCAGGTCCTGTAGTTCTTGCTGCGTAACGCTCAAGGAAACTGTGAGCTGTTTCCCGTTTCCACAGACTTAATATTTCTGTTTGCATCGTGGATTCCACCAATGGAAGTAACTATTCTTAACTCCTGTCTCGAAGGACGAAGTTCCTGGGTCCGCTGCGATGGACACTCATTTGCCGCTTGGAAGTGGAATGAGAACAGTCAAGTCAGTGATGAGAGTTAACAAGTTACTTCCTTAAATTCCTTCTTCCACAACCGAAATAATTCAAGTCTACTTCTCTAAAGTGACAGATTGTATTAAATATTAACAAAGTAGCATGTGTGTGTGTATATATATATATATWTTTTTTTTAAACCAACTGGAGAGCCTGAAATATTGTTCCAAATTTGATGACAAAATCAGTGGATGATGCTTTCTATCTTTATTTTCCTCTGAGTTTTATCAGTCTGTGCTTCTTAAAGAAAAGTAACTTCCAGACAAGTAAAAATGATGTTCCTATTTCTGAGGCATTCACTTCTTTCACAACAGGATTCTCACGAGCCGCAGGAAACTTAAATGTCACCTTCATCTTCATTTCAGCACTAGCACTTGAAGAAACCTTGTGTTAGTCCTAATAATTCCACGATCAATAGGGAAAGGGCAAATAATTTAGGTACCGATAGCTGCATCGTTGTCTAACACATGCTCAGGAAACACAATTTCCCCCCTTGCTGACTGCCAATTTTCACTACAACTATGCTTTGATATTAAGTAAATAGATATCCTCTTCTCCCACTGACTTTAAGAACAAACACTATGAGAACTATGAGATTCAGAGTAGGGCTTTAAAGAGCAGAAGGCGATTCCAAGTTTGTTCTCTATAACAGCGATGGGCTAAAATAGAGGCTATTGCCCTCAGGGAGCATTTCATGATCGTATTTATACAGTTCCCTTGATTTGAACACGCTGAACACATCCCGCAGGGACTGGACCCTTTTGCCTGGATGTTGCCGTACGACCCAAGTAAGACCTCGAAGACGCTCAGAACGACGTTCTGTTCGCTTAACGCGGGAGGTGGAAACTCAAGCTTACATCACGTTTTGTGCGTTTCAGCTATTCTTCCACAAAATTATCCATGCAAAAAGAGAAGTGCTGAACTCCTCCCTTCCTTAAGTCAGCGTTACTACTGGCTCTGGGAGCACGTCAGACGGCAACGTTTGAAGCCTGGATAAACAAAGAGAAATCCAGATGCAGAACAGAAAAGCCGCTGGTGGGAGGGCAAGACGAGAACAGACACGTCTCCTTTCAAAACACCCAGAGATGTCGTACGGAGCCTTTCTCTTCTACAGAAGCGAGAAGAGGAGGGAGCTGCAGGGTTACCGTCTGAAATGCATAACGAGCACCGACTTCTTTTCTGGGACATCCGGGAGCTGCTCACGGCTGAGAACAGGACCAGCACTACGGCTCCTGCCAGCTCCAAAATCCTGCAACTCCCGACATACACATCCCACACGCTTTTCAGGGAGAAGACTACACACGAGAGGGCTTTTAAGTCCAGAGGTATCATAATTGCATGGCTGCCTAACACGTTTGAAAGCCTGTGAATACGCCAACCCAGGCGTAGGCTGCCTGTTTAGCCACGAAGGAAACATTTTCTGCGACTCGGTTGCCTAAAAAAGGCCCAAATAACAGGACCCGTCTTTCAGATGAACCTTCCCCTCCAATATCGGCGGTCACAGATCGGCTCACCGGCAGGAACCGGACTATAAACACCGCAGCTAGAATCAATCAGCAGCTTAGACCGGCCTTTTCGGCTTGTTTGATCTTCTCCAGCATCGCAGCGGGCTGAGACTTTGCTGTACGTGCTCAGAGCTGTATTCAGTCTAACAGCGTCTCACTAGCTCAACCACAGCTGGATGGGGAGAAAATAATAAAAGCAACCTCAGAACTGCAACCGACCGCACCGTCTTCAGAAATGAGACGGTGGCACACGTGATGGAAGCTGAGGATCACTACCAAGCCATCRCAAACTCCTCCAGCCATTACAACCCTTTTTTTTTTTTTCCTTTTTGAGACAACGTGGAAAAACCTCTAAGTCACTTTTACTCATAGCAGCAACCACATCTGTGCATTTCGCAAAGGCAGAGAAGCGGGGAGTTTTCTGCACTCTTCTTTCCTCCTGCGCTGGCCGTCAAGCACAGCACCTTTCTGTCGTTCCTCATCTCTAAAACCTGCATTTGCCAACAAGATTTCCTGCAGGAAATTATGCATGTGATCAGCAAAAAGAATTTTGACAGCAACTCCTCGCTCTTCTTCCAAAGGTCATTTCCTATGTGCCAGCTATCCTGGTCCCCCTAACGTGCATGAACGGAAGTAAAAAACACCACGCAATAACGCACTAGGATGGTCACGGGGTCAGCAAACCCGATATCCCCAAGACAGCAAGAGCGTCGCTCAAGCAGACTCTTCACGAAGTTATTCAGCAGCCTCTGCTAGCGAGCTACAGACAGCGYGGCAAGCAGATGCGGCGAGCTCGTTTCATCTGTTACGCAGAAACGTCGCAAGAGGAAAAGAAAAAAAAATTCTCGAACCGCTGACCATAAACATGTTATCGAAAAGATAAATGGAGACGAGTAAAGCGTTTCCCTTACGTACCGGTTGCTTTATTTTCAAGGCACAAAATTATAACTAGAATAGAGTAAATACCATTAAAACACGCTAGCATTCAATGGACTGAAGTGAACACTACACCTTTTTCCAATTCACAAGACAGATAAAGGAGCTACATTAAATAATTATAGGCTTAAATATTATGTGCATCAGTGTTTAAGAAAACCCAGCTYCTACGACGTGGTTTTCCGAGAGACCATGTCACTAAAAACCTCGCATGCAATTACACTGACTTGCAGACCAAGACTTGCCTGGATGCACTGCACTCGTGTGGCAAAACAAGCCCCGAAAATGCCCCGAGTCCAACCCCYGGCTCCTCCCGAATCCACGGCGTCTTCGGGAACCAGAGGTCGCTTGCAYGGTGCCACATTGCCGCCCGGTCTATCCATCTCCCAGGTCAGAGGAAAGGGGTGCGTTTTGCCCCAGTAACAGCAGCATTAAACGCTGCCCCCGGGGAGAAGTCCCAGGGAGCCTTCGCAGGACCTCAGAAAACACGTGCAGCACAAAATCTAAGCAGCAAAAGTAGGATTTTTTTTTTTTAAGGGATCTAAATATCTTAATGTTGCACTATGAGAAAATTTGCGCAGCGGGAAGGGGACTGCCCGGAGCAAAGAGAGCATGGCGAGGGGTTATCAGGAGACGAGCACCGGCGCGAAGGAGGCCAGGAGAGGTCCTCTTCGCTGTGGCTGCCACCGAGCCTTCGTCGCCGCGCGTGCTTCTGTGCGGGCAGCCCTTCAGAGGAACCCAGCGTCAACGCGAGCCGACAGCGCGGAAAAACCTCTATTCTTACCACGTTAGGCCATAAACRGGTTCAATGCCTGCTTGCATTCCTTGGGAAAAAAATAAAAATCCAGCAACGAATTTTCCCAGCAGTTACCACCGCTCGTCACCACTATTTGCTGTCCTGCCAAAAGCATTGGCCAGAGAGGCAGAGCCCTCCAGGTGCATCGGCTTGAAGTTGGTGACGTATTTACCCAGCACCAGACGCAGCACTCTTAAGGACACGATATTTGACAAATTCATATTAGCAAGCAGTGTTTTAGCATGTAAAAGAGTGTTTTAGTATTGAAAAAGCTCTGCTCAACGAGCAGACATATGATGCAAGTTTATCTGTGTTTCTAGGGAGACCTAAGAAGCTAGGAAACAATAAAGGAGAAAAACCTTTTAGCTGTAGAGGTTTCCATGGGAATTCTTAACCGTAGACTTAAGAATTACACAAATGCCTTTGAGGTTTCTGTTCTTTGTTTCCTTTTGGCCCCCAAAATTAACAGAATCAACATCTATTTAACACTTTCTGAAAATTTATTAACTACTGCTCAACTGCTGCAAATTCATGAGCAATAAATTCCAACAAGACACCAGGTCCCAGCAAATGCCATTTTTCTTTTATCATTTACAGACCATAAAATTTCTAACCGCTGCTGTCAGAAGCCAGCTAAGAAAGCTGCCTTTTCCTTCTACCCAAGGCCATAGTAATATTTTAAAACTGCATTCCACAGATGCAATTCATCGATGCAGATATGACCAATATAATATTTTTCAAACATAGACAAACAATACAAATAATCTTTAAAGCAAGTACTATGCCCTTCTGACCTAATTGTCTTTAATAAATAAATAAAAATGATAAATACACATAAAACGCAGCCACGAGACCGGGATGCTGCAGAGCTGGTATCACCCGCCTGCGGGACAGGACGGCAGGACCTTCCCCACGCTCCCGCCTCGCCGCGGCCAGCACGAGACACGCTGGGGCCGAACACGGGCATTCGGTTCGAGCGTTGCTGCTGCTGCTGCCGCCCCCGAGGAAAGTTCCCGTTTGCATGCAAAGCTACTGAGCGCCGGTGTCGGGCGGCGGGGGACGCACGGGCGCCTGTGGGTACTTTTATCACCTCTGGTTAAAAACACTCCAACGAAACACAGGATTTTCTTGGGGAGAAAAAAACAAAAACAAAACCCCCCAAAAACCCCCCAAAACCAGCCCTTTTGCTCCATTCTTGCATGCACTCGCATCCTGGAGCTGCCTGCAGCATCCCACGGCAAAGCCCCGGAGCGTCACCAAATGACACGCAACCAGCAACCGCCCTCATCGACGCGAGGGCTAGAGCACAGCGAGACTCAAATCATTAAAAATTACAGCAGGTTTTGGGTGCTCTTCATTTTTATGCCCCAGTCTCTAATGCTTTAATGACACATTTGTATGCTGTTCTTCGAAATTACGTTCTCCCTGCTCGGTGCAGAAACTGAAAACCCAAACTTTTGCCACGACTGATATTTTTTCAGTAATTTTTACTGCAACATTTCATGAGGTATTACTACAGTAGTGAAGTCATAAAATACTGCAAAAGGAAGAATTCCACGTGGCCTGCGCAGGAAAACATTACAATATTACTTATTGTCTTTAGCCTGGGAAAAAAAATTTAAAAAACAACAACAACAAAAAAAAAAAGCAGCTGAATTTCCATCCTCTCCGCCGTAAGGTACGTCGGCCTGCGAGAAGACCGGCGTGACCCGCGTCCTTCTGCGCCGGTTGAGCTCCAAGCGGAGGTGAGGGCCACCAAGGGCAGGAACGGGCAGGCCCGTTCGTTCCCCCTCGGCGCACCCTGCCCATCTGCCGCTTGCCCCCGCGACACTCGCTCCAGCACCTTCTTCCATCACGGTGTCACAGCCCATAACGATTTGCACGGGAACGCTATCAATACTGCTACGAGTTTCTTCTCTTCTGCTTTCACTAACTTGTCTTAAACCTAGGTCAGATCATCCTCCCTCTTGCTCTTCTCTAAGATGCTCTCACTCCGCCAGGTCTTTTTTCTTACAATTACAACTTGCTTTATTCACATTAAAAAAAAAAAAAGAAGAAGAAAATCCACTGGCTCCCACCTGTGATTCCCAATGCCATCTTTTGTTAACTTCCAAGTTTTTATCACCCTCAGAAAAGCAGCACTAGCTTGCCACCAGGGGTTGGGGCAGCTTAAGCCTCTTGTCTTCCCCAGGCTTTTGCAACCCGTTTTTTTTGTTGCTGTTTGTTTTTTATGAAAACGTATCAGGATGCTCTTCAAAGAGGAAAAATCCTTTTAAACTCTCCTCCGGTTTTTTATGCAGATTCCACACGGTTCTGCTCTTGAGTCCCATCTTTTCTCACCCAGTCCCTTGTCTCTGGATCATCTCACCTGCAGACACCAATAACTCTCACTGCTGCTCCTCCACGGCAAACCGGTTCCTCTCTACTGAAAAGACCAATATCCACTTTGCTTCCATTTAGGAAATGATAAAGGTCACCTGCGGGCATCTGATTGTGAAATGTTTCAGCTGCCATGGATAAACTTCCCATGAGATACAGATCTCAAAACACACCTCCGTGTCTACGTAGGCAAGGTCAATTAACTGGAATTACTGTCCGCGTTGAGCAGGAGGTGGACCAGATGACCTCCTGAGGTCCCTCCCCACCTGAATCATCCCACGACACACATCATCAGCGCAGACCATCCCGTTTCCCGGAATGACCGTACGCTTGCTCACTTCGAAACCCCAAGCACGTAAAATAGGCGCTGCCCGACGTCAGAGCTGGAGCAGCCAACCCCCCCAGGTCCCCTGCTAGTGACAGGGAGGGACAAGTGTCCCGGAAAGGCAGGGAGGCGCAGACACCCAGCTCAGGGCCCCTGAACCATCCCTGGAGAAGAAGACATTCACAAACTATTTGCCTTAGAAAACGGGTGAACACATGACATTAATCTTGGAAGGAAGGCGGTACTAAGCACGACATTTAAGACTGATAACCCTATGAAGAAGAGCGCTCTAACTATAGGCAGGAAGGTAGGATACCCCCGTTCCAGTTTTAACTCTGACTTTACACGTGTGAGGAACCGCGATCCAGCACTTAATCTTCACTGCATTTCAATGTCTTCACCTCATTAAAAAACAGCGTAYCGACCTAATTATTACGACAAGCAGCGTTATCAGGCAGGCGTATCATCCTTGGCAGGACACGCCTTYTAATATTTTTTAAGCGTTTCTGAAAGTAAAATACAATGCAAACGTGTTTTCCAGAAATGCAATGGTATAAAAGGAACGTTTCTAAAGTTACCCTACCAGAAATTCTGCTAACAGATATCTATCAAGCGTCACGCCGCTTTGTCTGTCCCGTTGTTCTTCAATTATCAGCCACCATTTCTCGGACAGAACAGAACACACCTACAGGAAACAATAAACGAGGATAAGCTATCTTCTGTAACCCAGGCCAGATACCTGGAAGTCACCTGAACCACGTCAGGCCCTGATTCTGCATTGGGTACAACGACGGCATTTTCAGCATCGGTCATCATATGGCTGCCTTTTTTGGACAACTATTACAGGGTTTATAATTAAAGGTGGAAGATCACGGATGAAGATCAGAATCCAGCTAATCTCTTCCAAGCAGAGCGCACATATTTGGGGAAATAACTGCTGTGTGTCCGAGTTACGGACGGCTTCAGAAAAGTATTTTYAGCCTTAAGAGAGAAAAAGAACGTAGATTTTTTGAACAAGGAGATTAYGTTTAGTAAAAGTCATTAAATGGGTTAAGACTTTGAAGCAGATATGAATTCAAATACGGAAGTGACAAAAGCCCATAACACACTCCCCGAAGCTGGCACACAGCTGTGAACGCGTTTCTAGCTCAAAACTGATGAAAACATTGCGATCTTGTTTTCTCCCTCGACAGATGGGCATATTTCTGCAGACCGCTGTCCTTCAGATAGTTCCTTCCTTTCCCACGCTCCAAAACTGGTGCTGATTATAACTTCCAGCAAGGCCGGTGTCAGGCAGGGGCAGCCGGCCACCGCCTGGCTTCCCTACCGGCCTCGGAGTCGGGACCCGAGCCCGGCGATGGTCCAGCCCCAATTCCACATCAGATACCGCCTTTTGGGGCGAAAGATTTCGGCCGCGGAGGGAGGACGGCGCTAAACGGGCAGCGGCTCACGAGATGGGTCCTGCCTCCTGCCCGAACCTTCCCCAACGTTTCGGCCCCTTGTAGACAATCCCCGAAGAGGAATCTCCAAAGGGAACGCGTCTCCGTTTACCGTAAAGGATGACAGCTAGGAAAAGTCCCATTTGCCAGCTCCTCTTATCTCCCTTGGACTCGATCTCCATCTGGGATTAAAGTCCACATTTCCTGAAGCTGGCGGCAGAGCATCAGCAGTACAGCTTTATTCCCAACTGTTATTTATACTGAATGTAAATACCACTCGGAAAGTGAAAGAACTTCCAAAGATAAGCTCTGGCTGTAGGCAAGGCGCGATTTCCCCCGGGGACTCCCCAGTCCATACGTCAGATCACAGACGTGAAGAAGTGCAGGCTTTAGTCAAAAGCCATCCTTCACATCTCAGAATCGAAGACGTGAGCTCCATCTAGGTCTACGGTCTGTAATACAGTAGTTTTTCCACCTCGGCGTAACACTTTGAAGCGCGTACTTTGATTTTGCTTCACATCACATCACTAACGAAGAGGTGCAAGGGTTTGGAGGAGGCAGGAGGCCACCTTCGCTCCTACACGAAGKGACGATGCCACGTAGGTCCCCCGCCGCGGCAGGGTCGCAGGCACAGACAACCTTTTCTAAAGCAAAAAGCACACCCATAATATAGTCGTTACACACTCTAAAACTGTGCCGTGGAAATGCAAGAGGCTAGTGGATCAGGAAGGATCGAGTATAAAAAAAATAAAATAAAATAAGAAAAGAGAGATATTGTGCTCAATTAACATGCTAAAATTTGTTACAGCACAGAAATATAATATTATCAGAGAAAAAAGCGGTACGTTGACCCGCTGGTAGGACGGAGAGCAGCACAGGGTCAGGGCTAAGCCCGAAGGCGGAGGGAATGGGTGATGTGCCTGGGAAGGCAGCAAGCTTCTCGTCGCGCCGAATAAACTGCTAACCGCAGGCGCTTGGAAACCTCACGCTGCTTACGGAGGCAGTCTTCGAGGGCTAAGCGGTTTTTCCAAGGACGCATCCAAGTTTCTTCTTCTGAAGATCTTGGTAAAAAATCAGGCTAAATTGCAAGGGCAAATTGCTTGATCTAGGACAGCAATTCTCCATCTTTTTCAGTACAATTTGCACTCCCCAGTCACATGCGCACAACTCTAAATAACCTCCCCAGTTTGCTTATCAAAACCGTTAAGAAAAGAAAAAAAACAGTGAAGAACCTGACTGCCAAGAGCTTTCTTGCATATCCTACTGCATTTGATGCCAGGCAATGTTTTGTTTGAGTTAAAGGGAGAGAGATTTACACTAGAAAAGGAGTCAGCCTTCCCGAAAATCACACACGCTGATAGTACCAATTATCTCAAAGTCAAGCTATCAGGAGCTTTCTTTTCATGGTTTAAAATAAGTAAGGCAAATAGGTCACTATATTTAAATAGAGTTCCCCGTTTGCACCTCTTTTCTCCCCCCCCCCCCCAGAAATACTAAAGTGGCACCAAAAATAAATAAATAAATAAATAAAACTATCCCAACAGCTTCGGGGGGGAGCAGAAAGGTGCCAAAGGCAGGAGCTTAGCCTGGGAAAACCAGATTAAGGGCTGGATCTGTGGCCAGGTGCCCTCAGCTGCGGTTTTAATTCAGCTTCTCCACACTGATCAGCCCATGTGTAATTTTAAAGCAGTCTGAAACAGCAAGCTAGGTAGTTTGACTTAAAATTAATGAGCTTCTGACAACTGCAAACAAAGCGATACCGTGAATCCACTTAAACTGATGCCTGTATTTAACAAGAGAGGCACAGCTCACCTTAACCTCTTCACACTCSGGCTGCTCCTCTGCAGCACGAAAGCGGTTTCACCAGGACCCTTCTCTCGGCAGCACTTTACGAACCTTGCCCAATTGCACAAGATYAGTACAAGGAAGACAGCAGATACTTAATACTTAGTTTCTGAGCCACAGTAATTTAAGTGACATTGTGCAGTATAATTACACACATTTAAGAAACCCAAATCTAGGTTTAAAAAAAGCTCAGAAAATACCCAAGATGCATCTAATCCCTTAAAACACAGAATACCAACATATGCATTGCTTGTTCCACAAAAGCGTGGCACTAGCTCAAGCTATATATATATATATATATATATATTTTATTTTGACAGAAACTGAGGCTAGAAATGCAAAGAAAAATAAGGATCAAGGGACAAATAGCAGAGAAAGCAAAGAAGATAAGGTTAAAGGAGTAATGGCGTGAGGCAAGAAATGCAGTTTAGTAAGAGAAATACTAAACGATGAGGGAAGGGTTAATGTGCATTATATTTGTGTTGGATGAACATTTAAAGGCTCAAGAAAGTTGGTTTTGTTCATCTGCTTGTTTGCTTTTAAGTGTGCATGATTGCTTTGGGAATTAATTCAGTTGAGAAGGAGCTGCAGGTAAAGAAATAAGTACATTAAGCAAAAAAATCTGTTAGGAAAAAGATTAATTTTAAGTACACTTTACAAGATGTTCTGTTTTCACTCTTACTAACAAAAGCCTTATAGCACTGGAAGTCTAAAAATTAAAATTGAAGCACACTAGGAATGATAGCAGACCTCTATAAGAGTTAGAATACTCTAATAAATTATGGTAAATTCTTTGTAGATTCCACACTTAGATGAGGTTACAAATTGCTAAATTATTATTAAAAAAAAAAAAAGACTAAAAGGTTGTTGAAAAGTGAATTGTCCCTCTAAGAAATGAATTAAAATAGCTTCCAAGGCAGTTTCTTCTACTGCATGGGAACRCAAAGAATTACAACTTTTGGCAAAGAACTATTTGCAGATATTTTATCAAATATACTGAAAATAAGAGGGTCTTCAACCACAAATTCTCAAAATTGGCTTCAAGTATTCATTACACGGACACTCTCTCTCTCACTGGTCAAAGGATCATCCTCTGCTTCTGATAAGGAAAACAAAACAAAACACTTCATTAAAAGAACAAAGCAGTGGGTAACAAATYAAGGGGGAAGAAGACAAGATAAAAGAAGATACAGCATGAAACTTGGGGAGCGCAGTTCCACCCTGGAATACTTAAATAAGACATCAGCAGACCACGTAGTGCCACGATCCTTAGGCTGCAAGACCAAATAAGCACTGGCCCTATACAACTCAATCAATCTGTTATGTTTTCATTACAATCCAGATTTATACCRTGTTCCCAGGAAAGGGACATTTAAAAGCATCAAGCTCCAACAATCCATCTCACATTCTTTAACTGTTCTACCAGATAATCAGAATTATTCTGCTGGTCTTCAAACACCCCACGGAAAGGGGCACTGTACTGAACTGCAGTAGCTTCCACTTCACCCAAGTTTTCTTTGAAAGTTACTTCAGATGAAAAAAATAATAATTGTTAATAAAAGAAAAAAAACTCGAGAACCTCCAATAGTTGAAGAAARACCCAACCATTTGAAAACTTGAAGCTGATCTATCTCAAAAGAATGAGATTTTGCCATGACTGTGCAACTGCATATTTTATTCTGAATTATCCTTCCTAGAGCTACAAAAGCTAGAAGCAGGAAAAGGCCCCTTAATTCATCCAACRCCTTCGCATACAGGTATATCACTTCCTCAGGGGCAAGCACTAGATCTCCATGACCAGCTTTTTTTTTACTATGCCACTTCAACGGGTAGTCATTAGAGAGAAGTCGAGGGGAAAAGTGCATCTTTTGGGGGTATTTAGCAAGAAGAGCAGTAAAGTGGTCCAGTGCAGACGCAGCAGATGCCCAGAGACTTCCCGAACGAGGATGCTTTTCCAACTCCCCAGTGGAAAAGGAGAGAAGAGATAAAAGCCTTTAATTTTACTCCTGTTTAGGAAGCTGTTTCACTGTAAATCATCAGTTGGCTTACTTATTAAATATATATATATATATATCTGAGTACACTGCAATTTGAGATACAGCCCAGCAGTATCACCCCCTCGAAACATCTCCGGTCTATTCCTCCCGTTCCCGGAGGTATACTCTGCAGTCAACACAACAGATCTTAAAAGGTAGCGTGGATGAAATCATTACGCCTTCGCAAAGTAAACGGAATTTAAAAGCACAACACTGTACGCACGCCTTAAAATATGTTCCATATTGTGCATAACTCAGAAAAATAAACCCTGTACCAATACCTCAGTAAATCACTGCTGCTGGATTTCTCCTAATCTTTGTCTTATTGACATCTCATTTCGGCTCTGGCTTACACAAATTTTCACATCTGCTCTACATATACATTTAGAAGATAAGTACCTTTTAGCAAAAAGTTTGGAATAAATAAAGTCACTTTTTTTTCCCCAAATATTGACCGCTATAGCATTTTGGAGTATACAATACCTATTGCTTATTAGACAGGACAAGGAACACCCCTGGACCGAACTTCAGGCAGAAGGGCACCAGCAACGAGAGCAAAGGTAGGGTTAGAGTTAAAGAAGCCTCAGGGAGCGTGCGCGGAGCAGGCTGGTGGCTCCGGCCGCGTTTCGTTGCGCCGGGATCCTGCGGCATCACACGGCAGAGCGGCTCGAGCAGGGTTGGAGTCGCTCTCCAAGGCGGCTCCCGACCACCAAAACRAGCATCATACGCCCGTAAACCGAGCTCCACCACGAACGTGCAATTCGGAACTCCTTCATAACGTATCAACTCAATTTAYGATGCTTTCCGTTTACGGGGCACGAAATTATACTTTAGGCTGCAGAGGGACTCTGTTTCCATTAATATCGTATCGGGCAATTGATAACGAAGCACCTATCAGGACCCACAGACCCACGTTTGGAGGAAAGCCTCTGCGTCGCACTACCAGCGCGGCACCGCGGAGCACTGTTCTTTACTATATTACATATTATATTATTGCTATCTTATTCACACGTTAATTTGAAAAGCAAACAGCTCTCTGCAAGGCAGCACCTCCTCACATTGCAGAATCGGGCTGAGCAGCAGGGTTATCTCGAATTCAAACACGGCAATCACCATCAGGGCCTGTCGTCCGAAGGAAGCCGCGATTTCTCCCGCRTCCCTCCGCTTACTTTGAATGCGTCGCTCTTGCTAATCCCCACACGAGTCCCGAGAGCCCTTTCCACCTTTCAATAAACACAAACGCCTAACAGGATATTCAGCAACCTCCACCGTGCCTCTTTCCGCTCAACGGTTTCACGTGAAAATTAAAACATCAGGACCCACCTCCAGAAGGAGGAGGTTTAACCAAGGTCTCCTGCGCTTGCCTAAGGGCGAGAAGCGAACGCAGCATCTCCTTCATCATCCGCCTCAACCGTTGGCAGAACGGTTGGCTGGACTGGGGTCAGACTTCAGGGCAAAGCCTTCAGGACCCAAGGGCTTCTTGCCATCACTGCTGGGTTCCCCCTTTCTCTGGGCAGGAGCAAGGCCCAAAACTGCCCCCAGCTCTGCTCTGCGTAGAGACTCACCCTCTGGGAGCTGGTGTGATGCCACCTCCTAGCCAAGACGTTCCTGTCCTCTCCGTCTCCTTTTGCAGAGACGCTTTCAGGGTACAGATAACTTCCAGAGTCATTCAAGGTAATGCTTCCACTTGAAAACATGATTTTTCCACCTTCATTCTTTATTGATGGCCCTCAACTGCTCCGACACAACTTCCAGACACTGGTACCAACTGGTAGGCCCTGCCATAAAGCTATGCTGAGGATTACATTGGAAACAGAGCTTGAAACACAGTATGGTACTTACAAAATGACAACAACATTCAAAGGAGATACAAATACATTCTTTAGATTCTCTAATTGAACAATTTCTCCTGCAGGACCTCCTACTCATTCAACGGGTGGAATGTGCTAAAAATCAGTAAAGCAAATGTTAAATTTTTTTTTTTAATCTCTTTGCAACATTATACAGCACTATTTTATTGGCTCTTTTTTGCTCTTCCTCATTACAGTGTGCCTGAGTTCGGAAATCCTGGTAACCCCATTTACGTGACGCCAAACACAAAAAAGCATGGAAGCATTTTATTGATAACTTGTGCAGCGAACTTGTCGAAAGCCCCTAGGCAAAGGGGGATTCCTTCGGAGAGCCTCCAAAATGAAAAACGTCACCAGGCGCTCCAGTCGACGCGCTGCCACAGCGTGCTCTGAGGCCACCGCAGCCAGTGACACAGGGCTCTAGCTCTGGTGCATAAGCCAGCTGCTCGGAGAAAAACAACGGCTCACACAATTTGTCCTATTTACGAATCACAAAGTTGCACGCGGTGTGCAGCAGGCACGCTACAAGCGACCAGCTTATCTGATGAGAGCAGTCTTCACTGCTGGGAGCGACACACCATCCTATGAGGAAGACAGCGAGACACTTCTGGATCCCCGTTAAGTCACTGCCACTTTGTGAGCGTGCCAGAGCTCCCGTACTTGTAAGGCCACAGCTTAGCGAAGCTGCGGCAGAATATCTGCTATAACTCACGTGTGACAGCGAGCTTTAAAACAGAGCACCGCACCGCAGAGTCCCCCAAGCATGACCTTTCGGCTTCCAAAATTTCAGCCCCCCCCCAGTGCACTTCCAACACTGCCAACGGGCTGCAAAACCCGGGAGCCCACGAGACCCACAAGACATAAAAACAGAAGGGGGAGAAGCGAAAAGCAAGGCACAAAAGCAGCCCAGACCCCAAAGGTGCGAAAGTCCCCACCGCCGCGCCCGCGCTCCAGGAGCGCGAGGTAAATCCCCGACGTTCGGGGACCACAGCCGCACGGTGCCCGCACCGCCGGCGGGCCGGTTTGGGGGGACCCCTGCCAGCGTGCAGGAGGCACCAAGGGGACCCCGGGGAACCTCGTCCGAGAGCTTGCGCGCAGCCCTGCATAGGCGGCTCGACGCGCCCGAGGGCTGCCGACGGCCACCCAAGCGCGCAGCGCCTAGCGCAGCTCCCGCCGGCGCGCGGAGAGGAGATAAATGGCTTTTCCAAGCTCCTCGCGGGGGTGTGTGGGGGGGGAAGAGGCGAGCGGCGGCGGCCACGCGTGGGACGGGCCCCTCCGCGGCGGGACGCGCTCCGGGGAACCGCGGGGGGAGCGCGCAGCGCGGAC